>NW_024100403.1:0-37172 GCF_016545835.1 Crotalus tigris | reverse complement strand
TCCGAGCCGGTATGGCATTCTGAAATTTACGTCTCACCATATTTTTTATGGGAGAGACACTCTTTGAGACCTGTCCAGTATGGTTGAACGTCTGGCATAGCTCTTATCTTCCTCAGAGTACACAAGCCCCACAACCACGTCAAGATAGTGCCTCACTGGGGGTTGTTGTTGTTGTTGTTGTTGTTATTATTATTATTATTATTATTGATCATCGCACAGTCAGCCAGATGTTCAGACTGGATTTGGCATTTTGTCTACCTATCGAGTCCTTACCCAGGACCTGGGATAGGCAGATGTGGATGTTTGATGGTATTACAGGTATCGTCGCATGATGGAAGCAGTTCCTAATAAGCCGCCTTTTGCAATGATAATCGCGAATTTGTCAATGCCAATGGTGTTCAAGTGGGGCTCCAGGTGTTTTGGGAGTGCACCAGAGCTATGACTATTGCGTACTACCTTGTTGATGTTGCCAAGTCTTTCTATTCTATTGTAGGTCTTTGTATTTTCGTATCTTCTCCAGTTCTTTCTCGTCTATTCTGCTGTCTCCAGGCATTGCCACGTCCACTATCCAGACTTTTTTGTCTTTCTTATCGACAATTGTTAAGTCTGGGGTGTTATGTTGCAGGTGCTTGTCTGTTTGAATTCTGAAGTCCAGAGCAGTTTAATTTTATCATTTTCTATGACTTTCTCTATTTTATGATCCCACCAGTTTTTACTTACAGGCAAATGATATTTTTTGCAGATCTTCCAATGCACCATTGTTGCTACTTTGTCATGCCGCTGCTTGTAATCAGTTTGTGCAATCTTCTTGCAACAGCTTACCAAGTGGTCCTGTAAGGACCCACCCCACTTTGCATCTTAAGAAGATTCTTGCCTATAAAATCACAGTTCTTTAAATGTTCTTTAAATAATGGCATAAAAAAAAGAAAGCCAAATTCTTGCTTCTATATTTAAAGCATTAATCTATATCCAATTTTTAACTTTGTTACCAAATCAGGCAAGAAAGACAATCGCCATTTTGCCTTTCACTTTCCCTTTCTTCAAAAGGGAAAGTAAACAATAAAAAAAGGAAGAAGATACCTGCTGGAGTTAAAGTCACAATCAATCTTAAACGCAGTTTCTCCTGGTCTGCTCCGTCTGCATTTGAATACTCACAAGCCTCCAAAAAAGCAGATGTGGGAGTGGCACCTTGCTTCATCCCAAAGCTTCGGGACAAAGACGTCCTGGAGTGCAGAGATGGCTCAGGCTCCGAGGGAGCTCTACCCTCCGATCCCTGAAATTATAGGGATCCAGGGGAGCTCTTAACTCTACCTGAGCAGCTCTACTCTTTCCTTTTTCCCAACGAGGAGATTCAAGCCGCAGGAAAGCTGATTGTAAAAGTCCTGCTGCTTTTACACAACCCAGGAACGGGCTGCTGTGTGAAAAGCAGCCATCATAGCTGCTTGATCCACAGGAAGTTCAGCGAAGTTCACCCTTTGATCACTAGGCATCACTGCTTGCGTGCATGGATACTTCAGCAAAGTTCACCCTTTGACCACTAGGGGTCACTGCTTGCATGAGTGGGTACTTCAGAAAAGTTCATTCTTTGACCATTAGGGGGTCACTGCTTGTGGTTGTGGGTACATCAGCAAAGTTCACCCTTTGACCGCTAGGGATCACTGCTTCATTGAGACTATGCTTAGAGTGGACTTTGTTTGCAGATTGGCCACCAGAGGGCACTTTGCAGGTAACATAAATGCAGGCTTGTTGTTTGTAGGTAGGCCACCAGAGGGCTTTGCTGCATTGAAACTATGCTTAGAATAGACTTTGCCTTTGAACCAAATTCCTTTAATTCCCAAGGGAGGGGCCATCTGGGTTAGAATTCAGCCTTTTGCACACCAGTTGCCTGGTTGCCATAATTATTTATTACTTTCCTTAGCAACTGATTACTTTCCTTGGCAACAGATCGATTTATTGTCTGGGTTGTGAGGCCAGCAAAAGTTGCATGCTTACTTTGCTGGACCTTTCCGAGTGGCTTTTTTACACAAAGGCAGGCAGCATTCTTTGACAAGCTTTTTGGTGCTGATGGCAAGCAGAGAATAAATGCAGTAGAAGATGTTTAGGCATTCGGAATCTCTTGTGGGGGGGGGGGTTTCTAGCAAACAGCCATTTAACCAGGCATATGAATAGATAATTACATGCCTCTTCGTCTCTGAATTGTCACACCCACATCTCTGGCCTCCTCCCCCTCCCTTCCTTGGCTTGCTTCAATGATGCTGAGTTTGCAGGCAGGGGCGGGGTCGCTGCCCTTCCACACACAGATATCTCTTCGTTTCCCAGCCACTTAATGAAGATATAGCTTTAGCCAGACACATAAAGTTAATAGTCTCTTCTTATTTCTCTCAAAACAGGCAATTTCTTTACATTTGCCAGCAGATGCATAGAGAATAAACAACACCTTTTTTTTTTTTACTTAGCAAGGGAGAAACACACAATATTCCTTTACTTTAAAACATTAGCTGGTAAACAGATCCAGTAGCAGGCAGGTACATAGAGATTAGATATTACTTTGTACTGCTTTTACTTTTCCCCAGCAGATATGCAATTAAAATATTGCCTTTTACTTGCAGGGGTGAAATCTACTAGCTTTAATTTTTCACTGTTCTGGTCCAAACAAGATATCTGCTTTAATCCTGTTTTTCTCAGACAGATAAACTCCAAAGAACGAACTAATATTTAGATTATTTATTCTTCAGGAATCTCAAACAATAACTTACAGTCAATAAGAGTTCTTCTGATGAACATATCATAAACTTCTCCATTCTTGTGGTGTGAAAAATTAAAGGTAGACTCACCCCATATTTCTTATGGGACACAGCACCTCATGTCTGTCTTACATAATGGCTTCTACATACACATAGCCAGGAAGTACAGTCATAAACTTTGAAGCTCCTCCTACTGACTAGATAAGAAGTGGGTCTGTCTAACAGCTAAACTAATGACTGAACTACATTACCCATAAACCATCTCTTAAGGAAACAGCGTTTAACCCTTTTAAATGCTAAATTCTCTAACATACAGTTCTTTTGCTAACTGATTGGTCCAGCACAATTATGCTTAAAATTGTACAAGCTAGACTCCAGCAGTATGTGGATCGAGAACTACCAGAAATACAAGCAGGATTTCGAAGAGGCAGAGGAACTAGAGACCAAATTGCCAACATACGCTGGATCATGAAGAAAGCTAGAGAGTTTCAGAAAAACATCTACTTCTGCTTCATTGACTATGCAAAAGCCTTTGATTGTGTGGATCACAACAAATTGTGGCAAATTCTTAAAGAGATGGGAGTACCAGACCATCTCATTTGCCTCTTGAGAAATCTGTATGCGGGTCAAGAAGCAACAGTGAGAACTGGACATGGAACCACTGATTGGTTCAAAATTGGGAAAGGAGTCCGGCAAGGCTTTATACTGTCACCCTGCCTATTTAACTTATATGCAGAGCAAATCATGAGAAAGGCAGGGCTAGATAAATCAAAAGTTGGAACTAAGATTGCCAGGAGAAATATCAACAACCTAAGATATGCAGATGATACTACTCTAATGGCAGAAAGTGAAGAGGAACAAAAGAGCCTCTTGATGCGGGTGAAGAAGGAGAGTGCAAAAGTTGGCTTGAAACTCAACATTAAGAAAATCAAGATCATGGCATCCGGCCCTATCAATTCCTGGCAAATAGATGGGAAAGAAATGGAGGTAGTGACATATTTTATTTTCCTATGCTCCAAGATCACCGCAGATGGGGACTTCAGCCAAGAAATTAAAATACTCTTGCTCCTGGGGAGGAAAGCTATGGCAAATCTAGACAGCATACTAAAAAGCAGAGACATCACCCTACCAACAAAAGTGCATATAGTCAAGGCCATGGTTTTCCCAGTTGCAACCCTAACTGCTCTTTAGAAGGCCAGATCCTGAAATTGAAACTCAAGTACTTTGGCCACCTAATGAGAAGGAAGGACTCGCTGGAGAAGAGCCTAACGCTGGGAAAGATTGAGGGCAATAGAAGAAGGAGACAACAGAGAATGAGATGGCTGGATGGGGTCACTGAAGCAGTAGGCGTGAGCTTACCAGAAGATGGTAGAGGACAGGAAGGCCTGGAGGAACGTTGTCCATGGGGTTGCAATGGGTCGGACATGACTTTGCAACTAACAACAACATCTTGACTAATGACTAGGCCTAATGACTAATCAACAGAAAATGTTCTAATATGTGCCTGAGAAAAATATTGAATTTATTAAAAGCTAAAAAATGGGACTTGGTAGGACCCCAAATATAACACAGAACTCTTCATTGTTTTTATATGCAGTCTTGTTAATGTTCTGTGTATTCTGTATCTTGATGTGGCCTAATGACTAATCAACAGGAAATGTTCTCATATGTGCATTAGAAAGAAGTTGGATTCATTTGCATCTTAAGAAGACAGAACTCTTGGAATAATTCTTCCAACAGGAATCCTTTATTAAGAGAAAATGGTTGCAGGCATGCTAGACAGGACTTGGTGTCCAAGCTCTCCCATTCAAGGTTTTAAGGGGTTCCCCAGTAGTCCCACCCAATCAACCCCCCTTCCAGTGATAGTTTCAAGTATCACAATTCCACTCCCTTTCTTCTTTCTTCCGTCTGGATGGAGACTTCAGATAACTACATGAAAGGCAATTACTCTCCTTTGGTATGCTAACACTTCGAGGTTACAATAAACACACATTCAGCATTCAGCTCTTTGAAGTGTAAAGAAGGAAGTGAGGGCCATAAAGCCCCTTTGTTCTCCCCCTTCTCTCCCTCTTATGCAGAATCCAGAGAAGGCAGAATTGGGAGTTTCTATATTTGATAATTTAAAGATGAAATATAATTGGATTATGACATCCGGCCCATCACAATAAGAGAGATCCACCTGAAGAAAACACAAGTATAAAATTTAGTCAGGCTTGTTAGGATACTCTGTGTGAAACTTCTTCAATAGCTTCGGGGCTCTGACATGACGTTTATGGACCCACTCATTTTGTGAGGGAGGGAGGTGTTTCCAGGCAACTAGGTACTGAGTTGCTCCATGATATCTCCTAGAGTCAAGTACTTCCTTTATTTAGAAGTGTTGTTCACCCTCCACCATGATTGGTTTTTGAGGGGTGGGTGGGATTTTGGCCGTAAGAGGTGACTGTGCTCTCTTTTTCAGAAGCTGCAAATGGAAAAATCGGGGGTATTTGCCTGAGATTTTGGTAATTGCAATCTACTGTTACTGGATTTATGATTATTTTCATTGGAAAAGTCCTATGTATTTAGTCCACGTCTTTTTACAGGGCTGTCGGGACTTTAGGGTATGTGTAGATAAAGTACAACCAATACTCTCCTATAATAATGGTGTAGGCTCAACCCTTTTATCGCTTGTGTTTTTGTAAAGCATGCCTAGCTTCATCTAGTGCTTTTCTGGATAGTCGGACCAGGTGTTTGTAAACTTTCCATCATTCTTCAGCGAGCGGGATCGTGGTTCGTTTGGGGTAATTCTGGCATGGGGTTGAAAC
Source organism: Crotalus tigris (assembly GCF_016545835.1). NCBI lineage: Eukaryota > Metazoa > Chordata > Lepidosauria > Squamata > Viperidae > Crotalus > Crotalus tigris. The sequence goes on along the minus strand of NW_024100403.1, from coordinate 31,624 downwards.
TTTGACCGGTGGCTATTTGAAAAGGAGTGTAACCTGTGCTGGAGTGGACTGCAATATTGTAGGCAACTTCTGCAAAGGGGAGTAAGTCCGCCCACTCGGTCTGCTGGAAACTAAGAAAACATCTTAAATATTGCTTAAGTACTGAGTTCATTTTTTCAGACCCCCCATTTCCTTGAGGGTGGTGGCTAGATGTCAGTCCCTGAGTGGTTCCTAAGAGGGATAAAAATTCCTTCCAACATGCAGACGTAAATTGCACCCCCCTGTCAGAGATGATGCGTTGGGGTGCCCCATGCAATCTGTAAATGTGTTGGATGAAAAGTTTTGCTAAGGCTTTTGCAGTGGGAATCTTTTGGCAAGGGATAAAGTGCACCTGTTTGGAAAACAAGTCCGTGACCGTCCAGACCACAGTATTCCCATTGCTTTCTGGCAATTCAACTATAAAATCCATGGCTATTTCTCTCCAGGGGGCTGAGGCGACTTGCCCACTGTTGCAATTAGTCTGGCACTGTCCTGTGCAACCTCATTGCCGTGGCACCCATTTGGACAACGTGGCTATATAACTTTTCAACGTCCTTTTTCATGGACGAGCCACCAAAATGCAGTTTAATTAATGTAAAGTTTTTACAAATCCAAAATGCCCTGCTGATTTTGTGTCATGGCAAAGCTGCATGAACGTGATTCTTTGGGTTGTTGGTATATATAACTTTTCCACTACCCAAGGCAACCCGTCTCTCATTGTGCACACATTTTTGTTTTTCTGGAACCATTCATCTGTTTCCAAACTTTTTCTGAATTCAATTCCAGTTTGGCTGTCCAGTTGTGGTTTTAATTTGGCTTGGGTTCTTTTGGTTACTGGTGCTGCAGTTGTGACTCTGCCATTATTGGTTTAGAGTCTGTGGTTCGTGCACTGTTATATTGGGGCATGCGAGATAGAGAATCTGCAAGGAAGTTCTTTCTCCTGGAAATGTTGAGTTTAAATTGGAATGGTGAATGAAATGCTAGGGTACCAAGCGGGCTTGTTTGGGATGGGTTTCCTGAAGGTTCAGGGCTTCTACTTTTTGTGATCAGTCCACACCTGGAAGGGGATTTTGTTGCCTTACAGGAACTGTCGCCACGTGAGTAATGCCCAACGTATCCCATAAGCCTCCTTCTCCCATACGGGCCAGCGCTGTTCTGTTTCCGTGAGTTTCTTGGATGTATATGCACAGGGTTGCAATACTGCATCATCATTTTCTTGTAATAGCACAGCCCCACTGCCACATCACTTGCATCTGCCTGTATTATGAAGGGCTTGTCCATGTCTGGGTGCCTTAGTACTGGTTCGGCAGAAAAAAGTCTCTTTAGTCTCAAATCGCGGCTTGGCACTCCATTGTCATGTTAGTGGCTTGGCTAGTTTACTGAGGATTGCTCCTTCGTTTTTAGTAAGTTAGTGAGGGGCAAGGCTATTTGTGCAAATGAGGGGATGAATTGGCGGTAAAAATTTGCAAAGCCCAGGAAACTTTGTAGTTGCTTTCTTGTGCGGGGTGGTGCCCAATTTAGTACTGCTTTGACCTTCTCCGGGTCCATTTCAATGCCCTGTGGGTATATGCGATAGCCTAGGTAGTCTATCCTTTCCTGGTGGAATTCGCATTTTGAGAGTTTGGCATATAGGTGAGCGTCTCGCAGCTTCTTTAAAAACGCTCTGACAAGTTTGACGTGTTCTTCTTTTGTTTCGGTAAAGATAAGAATGTCGTCCAAGTAAACAAGGACCCCCTTAAACAGGTGCTCCCTTAGAACGTCATTGATTAATTGCATAAAGACTGCAGGGCCCCCTTGTAATCAAAATGGCAAGACTTTGAATTGATAGCACCCCATGGGGCAGTTAAATGCAGTCTTCCATTCGTCCCCTTCCTTGATTCTCACTCGATAGTAAGCTTCCCTTAAGTCTAGTTTAGAAAAAATTTTCCCTGTCGATAGGTGTGACAGCAGGTCTTTCATGAGGGCAGGGTATAGGTTGCTTTCACTGATTGTATTCAGGGCCCTATAATCCACGCATAAACGTAAGGAGCCATCCTTCTTCTCTCTAAAAAGGACCGGGGCAGCCACTTTAGGCTTGGCTGGCTCAATGAAACCTCTCTCCAGGTTTTTCTTTATAAATCTTTCCATTTCCTCCTTCTCCTTTGGGCTCATGGAGTATAATCTGGGCTTCGGGAGTTTTGCCCCAGGCTTGAATTCAATGGTACAGTCTGTGGGTCAGTGGGGGGGAAGCTCATTCGCCCTCTCCTCACTGAAGACTTCAGCAAGGTCCCTATATTCCTCTGGTATTTCTGTTAATCTTTTTTCCTCTCCTATGGATGCTTTTTCTATTCTTGATTCTGGTAGCCTCCCTTGGGGTTTTAAGTCCATAGGGTCCCCCTTCGGGAATTTGATTTCTGTCTCCAATTTACCCAGGGTTCCATTTTTTCAACCATTCCATCCCTAGAATCATTGGGCATTCCATACCTGGGGTCACCACAAAACGTTAAGTCCTCTTCATGGTTGCCCAGGAGAGATGTATTGGCTAGGTAGCTGGCACCCCCCTGCTATGGATCCATCTAGCTGGCCAAATGAGATGGGTTCCAGTTCCTGGATGGGATGCCAGATTCCCCACTAGTGTTGGGCTAATGAGGCAGCGGGTACAGCCAGAGTCTATAAGGCTTCACCCACAGCTTCGGCATGGGGGGGATTAATATAGTCACTGTTTTGAAGATGGGTGTGATGCATCCACTTACCAGGGGTTCGCCCTCCGAGCTGTCATCTGAGGCATCCACCGGCCCTGTGGTGTAGGCTGGAGTCCTTTCCCTTGGTGAGCAGAGGTGGGGGTTTCTGCAATTTCCATCATTCTCATGGCCGTTTCTTTGGCTTAGCTGAATACTTTCCGGGTTTGTTGATTGGGGATCTGTCTGGGTTGTGCTGGGGGGCCTTTGAGCGGCATTCTACAGCTCGATGCCCTTCTCTTCCGCACTTGAAACATCCCATTTGCTTCTTGGCTGTATCCGATGATTTCACCGGTTGGTGTGTCAGCTCAGGCGGGGGGCGGCTCCATTGTTTTCCTCGGCGGTGCCTCTTCAATATGTCGATCTCTGCTTCCTCTGCCAAGACGTACCATTCCTCAAGTCGATGTGGGTCTCCTCGGGGCAGGCAAGCATCATATAGATCATAGTTTAGTCCGTCTTTGAAATGGCCAAGGAGGATGTCTTCTGGCCAATTCAGTTTGCTGGCAATGGCCCGGAATTCTTGTGTATACTCAGCCACTGGGCGTTTGCCTTGCCTCATCGTTGTTATTCTTTCACGGGCTTTGCGATCAGCCAGGGGGTCTTCAAATCGTCTTCTCAAAGAGGACATGAAACGGTTGAAGTTACTGAGTTCTGGGGCATTGGAGTCATGCAAGTTCACTACCCAATCCGCAGCTGGTCCATCCAGGGCAGATTGCACGATCCGGATGCGGGCTTTGTCGCTGGGAATATCCTGCCCATATTCCTCCATGTAGCTGAGGACTTGGGTTAGGAAAAACCCCAAGCGTGTTGGCTCCCCTTTGAATTTCACCTCCAACGGTGGACGTCTTGGAATGGATCGGTGCCTCTGTTGTGGGTGGTAGTGCCTTCCGTCCAGATTGCAATCTGTGGTCCGGTAGGGGTGGGGGCTACTGGATCAGTAGATGTCCCCGGGGTTGCAGGTTCCACGTCCCCCTCGGTGTCTCTCCTTTGCGGCTCCAGGAGCTGGGGCGGCCGTAGGGCTCAGGATTCTCCTCTCCTAGGGAGCTGAGAGTTCTCTTCATCAGGTCAATAGCTTTCTCTAGGATCCAGTCTGAGTACGGTGCCCAGCTTCTCCCTCTTCACTTGCGTGCAGGGATTTCTCCATCTCCTGCTTCCATTCTGGTTGCTTGGTCCCCCGTCTCAGGGTCACCTTTCTTGATTCCTTTCCCCACTCACTTTTCTTTCCAACGCCCATCGACCAGCGAGGCTTGTGGTCCTGTGTCTCCACCACTTCTTCTCCTGAGGAATCTGGCCCTCTCGGATCCCAACATCTGGCAAGGTTCCAACTGGGTCAGCGGCTCTCTTTCCAGGGAGTTTTCCCCCTCTCTTGCTCCATTGTCTGACATGGTAAATTTTTGCAAAATCCCCCGGCAAGGGTCTTCCTTCCAGGTGGATTAATTTTGCAAGTCCTGTCTAATGTAAGGACCCACCCCACTTTGCATCTTAAGAAGACAGAACTCTTGGAATAATTCTTCCAACAGGAATCCTTTATTAAGAGAAAATGGTTGCAGGTGCTAGACAGGACTTGGGGTCCAAGCTCTCCCATTCAAGGTTTTAAGGGGTTCCCAGTAGTCCCACCCAATCAACCCCCCTTCCAGTGATAGTTTCAAGTATCACAATTCCACACCTTTCTTCTTTCTTCCGTCTGGATGGGAGACTTCAGATAACTACATGAAAGGCAATTACTCTCCTTTGGTATGTTAACACTTCGAGGTTACAATAAACACACATTCAGCATTCAGCTCTTTGAAGTGTAAAGAAGGAAGTGAGGGCCATAAAGCCCCTTTGTTCTCCCCCTTCTCTCCCTCTTATGGCAGAATCCAGAGAAGGCAGAATTGGGAGTTTCTATATTTGATAATTTAAAGATGAAATATAATTGGATTCTGACAGGTCCACTGTTTCTTCAGCTTCTTTGCATAGGCGGCACTTACTGTCTGTTGCTGTCTTCTCAATTTTGACTTTGTATGCATTTGTCCTTAAGGCTTGGTCTTGTGCAGCCAGAATTAGTCCCTCGGTCTCTTTCTTCAATTTTCCTGCTCTTAGCCATTGCCAGGTTTTATTATTATCTGCTTTCCCAGCTATTTTTTTCATGTATTGGCCATGTAGTGCTTTGTCTTCCCATGCCTCTATTCTGTTCTTCATTTGGTCTTTCTTGTAGGCCAGTTTGGTCTCTCCAGTAGTTAGTAAGCCTTCCTGATATACTAATTTCAGTGCATCTTCATCATTGTTCTTCAGATATTCTTCCAAAGCCATTTTTTCTTCTTCAACCATCTGATGTACTTGTAGCATTCCACGCCCACCTATTTGCCTTGGTAGATAAAGTCTATCAATGTCACTGCGTGGATGAAGGGCATGATTCATTGTCATTATTTTTCTGGTCTGCCTATCCATTGCTTTTAGTTCTGCTTGAGTCCAGTCCACTATTCCAGCTGTGTACCTAATGACTGGGATTGCCCAGGTGTTGATTGCCTTTATGGTATTTCCTCCATTGAGTTTGGATTTTAAGATCTTCTTCACTCTCTTGATGTATTCACCTCTAATCTTTTTCTTGACTTCAGTGTGCTTGATGTTGTCAGCTTGAAGGATACCCAAGTATTTGTAGTACTCTTCCTCATCCAGACTCTTAATGTTATTTTCGTGGGGCATCTTGATTCCTTCAGTTTTCATTATTTTTCCTTGTTTGATAGTAAGTGTGGCACATTTGTCCAAGCCAAACTCCATTACAATATCTTGGCTATATATACGGACAGTGTTGAGCAGCGATTCTATTTCAGATGATGTTTTTCCATACAGCTTCAGATCATCCATATAAAGGAGGTGGGATAGTCTGGCAGATGTTTTTGATGTTTGATAGCCATGTCCTGAGTTATTCAGTATTGTTGACAGAGGAAACAGTGCAATAACAAATAGTAATGGTGATAATGAATCTCCTTGAAATATTCCTCTCTTGATATTAACCTCTCCCAGCCTCTCACCATTGATCTGCAACTGTGTCTTCCATTGTGCCATCGATCTTTGCACAAATTTTCTGATGTTTCTACTGACTCCTGTTATTTCTAGGCACTTTATTATCCAATCATGTGGCAGAGAGTCAAATGCCTTTTTGTAGTCAATCCATGCCACATTCAGGTTGGTCTTCCTTCTCTTGCAGTTTTCCAAGAGAAGGAAGACCAACCTGAATGTGGCATGGATTGACTACAATTATTATTATTATTATTATTATTATTATTATTATTATTATTATTATTATTATTAATACTGATTGATCATTGCACAGTCAGCCAGATGTTCAGACTGGATTTGGCATTTTCTCTACCTATCGAGTCATTGCCTTGAGGGTTGGGGCCAATTTCTGTGGACTCCCATCAAATAGCCTTGATACAGGACCTGATAGAAGATGAACATGCAAACTTAGAAATCAATTAACCACAGGTGCACTAAAGAGTAGGAGACCAGTGAGACTGAAAATGGCAAAATTGGCAGCCCTAAAAAGAAAGGAAATTCATATTTAATAATGTGGTTCTTTGCCCAAGAGCCACAGAAAGCAATTAATGAGGAAATTGTGGAAGTTGCATCAATAAAAGTGCCTTGAAACCTTGAAATAATGTCAAACTCCTGCTATTTCCCAAGAAACGGACAATTACTTTGTGTAATGAGTGGGTGCAGCAACGGTAATGAGGAAAGCACAGATGCAAACTGACTTGGTGTTTAGTAATCAAGTTAAGTAAGATAGAGAATAATAAAATAAGTGGAGACTATGACTTAAATTTAGGTTTAAAAATAATTGAGGGACACTGTTTGAAAAGAAGTTGCCTATATTCCTGTGTGAAGAAGTTGATACTATTTAGCAGTTGTTAGAAGGACATTTGAATTGACCAGGGCTTGTATTCATTCATACTTATGGCATTTTGTTGTCTGGGACGAAGAGTTAGGCTTGAGAGAAGGAACATTTTAGTTTCAGTTATCCCAGTGAAGTTGCATCATGGAAATGAAGCAAAGCTTCACGAGGACTTTTCACGTATCCTGCTTCCACCCTGTAATCCCTCAGAGGTATTTTTAAATCAACCAAGCTCACCTCTTCTGAAATACTGAAAGGAATTTGTGGTGCTTCTCTCTGAGAAGAAGGCAGTTTGATAAGTCTCACGCTTCTCCTCCAAATCTCTCACAAAGCTGTTTGAATTTGATCCCTGATTATTCACACTGTAATGCAGAGAATATGAGGAGAACACCATAATGTGTTCAAACGTGGCCCAGAGGAAGCTGCATTTGTTTGGTTTTTTAAAATGGGTTTTATGAAAAACTATGGGACAGCAAGTTGATTACCCAAAACCTTAAAAAAAGGACATAAAATGAAATCCAATCCAATCCTAGCCCAGCCCAGCCATTCTTTCAGATTAAAAATCCTGTGTCTTCTGAAGGTGAAATGATGGCATGTCAACTTCTTTAGCGTTAATCCTGGCTACCTAATCCGGACTGAGTAGAGATGCTACGTAGAGTTGACTTTGATTAGTACTTGGATGGTGGACTGGACCTTGAGGTACACACAGGTACACTTGGCCCCTGCAAAGTATTGCTGTATATGATGAAAAACTGTTTGGATGTGTCCTTCTATAAAAAACTTTTTTTCCATTGTTTAAATGGTACATCTATTGTCAATATCAGTATTGTCTCAAATAAAATAATAAAAATCCATGCAAAACCAACCTAGCCGACAACTTTGTCATCCAAAAGATTGGCTTACTGAAGTACTGAAGCATCACTTTGGTGGAAAAAAATCAGAAATAAAAAGGAACAATTTAGAGAGAAATGTTACTTAGATTTGGTCATTGGCTTGTAAGAGTGCACTTCATCTGAAAATCCCTTGAATGCAATTGTTTATCTTCATTGTTAGCTGCCTTAGGACACACTGCGAGGCTACAGATCAAACTAATAATAAATATGAGTGTGTATTTCCCTGTCATATTGTGTCACCTAATTGTATTCTCTCAACAGAAAGGACCTTGTGTTGGATACCGTGTGTTGAATATCCCTTTCACACATAAGGCTCACACTCATGACCCATGTGGTGCATCACGTGATCCATGACTCACCCTTTTTGAGGGACACATTCTCATGACCTCACCTCCATCTCACCTCACTATAGTTTTAGAAACTAGTCAGTCGGTTTTAGTTCACCAGCATGGCAGCCATATAAACCGAACATATATATATATATATATACAAATAAAGTTCATCTTTAGGGTTGACAGCCCTTATTTGTAAAGAAATTTTCCTTTTTTTTTATCTTAACTGGGAGATAATTTTGGACCATGTTCAAAGGGAAGCAGCTTTGCAAAGTTTTATGCACTTGAGAAGAAATCTTTCCAGATTCTGCTGGTCAGAAGAGCTTTTCTTGATCATGGTTTTATTCTATTTCAATAAATCTAATGGAATAAAAAATGAATCTTTTATGATAAACGTCATTCCAAAATTAGTATGTTTGGATATCTTATTTTAAAATCAAGCATGTATGAAGACTGGAGGAATGCATGCTAATTCCACTATGAGGAGGAACCCACCCGTTGTCAGTTAATGCTTAAATCTTTTCTCAATTTCATCCCTCAGACTTTGTTAAGTAGAAAGGGTTTTTTTTTTTTGTAATCTGATATGTCAGAAGAAAAAGAGAGGGACTGAATGAGGCATCTGCCTGCAATTGTCTCTCCTGCAACCATTTGGAAGTGGTCAGAGATTTCATATTTGCCTACTTGAAACCCAGAGATGACTTGGCTGATGTTCATGTCTACCTCCATCTTTACATGGATGGTCATTCCTGACATATTTTCTGTGGCATTTCTCCTTTTTCTGTTTAGTCTCTGCCTCAGTCTAAATGTGTGGGAAAATGCCATCCTGTATTTGTCAAACAGGCTCGAGAAGGAGAGCCAGTTTGCTGCTACGACTGCATTCCTTGTCCAGAGGGGACCATCTCCACTCAGGAAGGTGGGTGACACCACAGGGAAACTTTGTTCAATATGCCTCTTAAAGACACATGTAAATTTGATTGTTTAGTTCTCAATTTTAATGGTGTCCAATTTCTTCCCTAAATGGGATTTATAAGAAAAATATCTTGAAGGATAAGGTAAGAAAAAGGATATTGTGGATTGCATGGAAAATCTCTCTTTCATTTCCCAGTTCGGATGTTTCTGTCCATATTTATCTTTCTTAGAAATATGTGTATTCTTTGTAACTTGAGGAATAATTTTTGATCAATGGGTTTTGTTTACCTAAACCCAGTGCTTTTTCCCCCCCAAAAAGAGGTGCCAGAACTCATACACATCATACAACCCGCCTTTCCTACCCTACAAGATTCCATCCCAAAAAGTTGCCGGAACTCCATTCTGGGCGCTCTATGAGAAAAAAAGCCCTGCCTAAACCGACTTTACATTACAAACTGATAGATGCATCGATCAATTATTCATTTAATCAGTTAATCTTTAGTAAGATCATTTATCCTTATAAGCTGAGATATCTAATTGGGAGGAACAATAGAGGGAGAGATGTTGGGTTAAAGGAACAATGAAAACCAAACAGAGAATTCAGCATAAAATCATCAAGTAGATATTTCCTTTCCACCTTTTCTTATCTTTCCAATTTTCTTTCTTGTTAAATACTGTAGTAAGATATAACACCCCCCCTCCCCCAAAAAAGCAATATAGTTGTGCTCCTGAAAGGAAAAAAATTCTACATGCAGTGTTGGGATTAAAATGAACAGAAAGAAGGAGGAAACAGAGAACTAATTTATTTATTTATTTATTTACAAATATTTATATGCCGCCCAATCCCAAAGGACTCAGGGCGGCGTACAAAATTAAAAACAGTCATAAAACAATAACATAAAATAATCCAGTCATACCGCGAGTCCGATCATATCCCGGCCCGCCGAGGACATCAGCCCCAGGCCTGCCGGACCAGGAGAGTTTTAACGGCTTTCTTAAAGGCCGTTAAAGACCAATCTACTAAATGTCCTTTGATACCAATGTTGAATTCATTCTCTTTAAAAATTTGCCAAATCGAGAGAATATGGAAACATATTGCTTCACCTTCTCATTTTTACAGGGTAAAAATACAAATAACACACTCAGTTCCTGTTGTTGAATTTATTTATGAATTAATCTTCGTTGAGATGTTTTTTCAAATTTATTTATCAGGTATATATGGCTATTTCACACAAAGTGACTCTTGGTGGGATACAATTAAACCAATAATAAAAATTAAAACATTGAGGTATAAATGCTAAGAAAGCAAGAGAGGAATACATCAAGATGCTACCTACCATGAAACCAGCACACGGGGCCCTGTTACCAGGAGATCCCCAGGACCATTGAAAGAATCACATTTTAAGGAATTTCTAGAAGGCCTAATAGTTAGGAGACGCTCTCAATTTCAGGATAGTCAATGGTGTTTTTGTGAAGGGGACTATACAACCTGTCCTGAAATAGTCAGTGTTGCAACCCTTCTCAAGTGGTTCTTCATGGATCCAACCATGTTAGACAAATTTATCCTCTGTCCAGTATTTTTGGAGCAGTATATTGAGAGCATGGTTGATGGGTCACTCATCAGTAACTGAGTTTAAACCTTTTTGGGATAAACATATGTCCATCATCTGAATTTTTTTTGAAAAAAATGAATTGAAATATTAAATAAGTAAGAAAACAAAAAACTCAAAGGGCAGACTCGATGCAGCACTAGGTCTTTTTCTGCCATCAGTTTTCTGTTTCTATCTTTTTATCCCATACTCATAGGGTTGCTCTTGAAAACCAGCTGGAATTTATAAAATGGTCCAGAATGCAAAGGCGTGCACAGTGTTGAGTTTCCGTGTGTTCTTCCATAGAACATCCCTGCTGTGCAATCTCCACAGAATCCCAGTTTCTTTCCAGGTGCAATTAAATTCAACTTTCAAACCCTCCATGAGACAGAACCAGGGTATCTGCAGGGTTTCCTCTGCTTGAGGATACCTGCTTGTCCCACCAGGGCAGATATAATTGGCATGCAAACAATCCATTCCCTAAAAGATTCCCACTTTATGGATCATCAGAAGCCTGCCTTTTCTGCTGCAGTTCCTGCCCTACTGGACTTACTCCCCCTTGAAATTGAATAAGTCCCCCATCCTCTTCAACGTCTGGAGACTTGTTACTTCTGCCAACCATTTGGGATAAGGTAAGTACAGTGCAGGATAAGAATCTGGTGGATTACCTCAGAGAAGGGAGTTTTTAGCACCAGATAGCTCTTTTAATTTTATGTTGTTGTTGTTGTTCTTTTTATAGTTGTATGTATTGCGGATTTTTGTTGTTGTTGTAGTATAAGTATATCCCATTTACTGAGACTTTTCTGTCTCTCTGTATCACATCTTATCCAACGTTCTTCTTGAAATTTGAAAGATTATAAAAGAAATATTACTTTCTTTTCTCAGATACCAAAAAATGCACCAAATGCCCAGATGATCAATATCCAATTGAGAACCGAGTCCAGTGTATCCCCAAAAGAATTAACTTCCTGTCTTATGAAGAACATCTCAGCATCATCCTCATCTCCTTTGCTCTACTCTTGTTCCTAATCACAGGCTTTGTTTTAATCGTATTCATTAAATACCTTGAAACTCCTATTGTCAAAGCAAACAACTGGGACCTCTCCTACATCCTCCTGGTCTCCCTTCTGCTTTGTTTCTTATCCTCCTTGTTCTTCATTGGCCAACCAAGGAAAGCCACCTGCCTTCTCCGACAAACAGTGTTCAGCATTGTCTTCTCAGTAGCCGTGCCGTCTGTGTTGGCCAAAACTATCACAGTAGTGCTGGCATTCCTAGTTCAAAACCAGGCAATAAAGTGAAGAGATGGTTGGGGAAGAGCTTGGCCAACTCCATCATCATTTCTTGTTCTGCTGTCCAAATTCTCATCTGTGCCCCGTGGTTGGGAGTTTCTTCCCCATTTCCTGACTCTGATCTCTACTCCCAGTCTGAAGAGATTATCCTTCAATGCAACAAAGGCTCTGTCACCATGTTTTATGTTGTCCTTGGCTACATGGGCTTCCTTGCTGCAATTTGCTTCACGGTGGCTTTCCTGGCCAGGAACCTGCCTGGAGCTTTCAATGAAGCCAAGCTGATCACCTTCAGCATGCTGGTCTTCTGCAGTGTCTGGGTCTCCTTCCTCCCCACCTACCTGAGCACTAAAGGAAAATACATGGTGGCCGTGCAGACCTTCTCCATCTTGGCTTCCAGTGCTGGACTGTTGGGCTGCATCTTCTTCCCAAGTGCTACATTATCATCCTGAGACCAGATCTAAACACTAAGGAAGATCTAATGGCAAAAGCAGGGGAATAATTGTGAAATTGTTTCTTAGGTTGGTAACTTCTAATTATCCATTATTATTGGTTATATATTCTTCCTTTGGATTTGCTTGACAACTTATGTTTATTAAAACTGAAGGAAATAAATATGTGAAGTTTGTTAGTTAGATGAAGATTCAAGATAATCATCAAATACACTAATAATGAATAAATAAGTAAACAAAAAAATGAATAAATATTATGTTTTTTAAACTATTGGTTTTCTTCCTTTTCCTCAGCACACATGTCAACCAATATTTAGCTTACGCAACTCTTCAAGACAAGAGCTATATGAGTCATTTCCTGGGCTTTATAGTGGTGTAAGGGCTGTTGGTACCAGAGGTGAGTAAGACGTCCTCCGAAAATAAGACCTGATGCATCTTTTGGAGGCAAAAAAAAAGATCCAGTCTTATTTTCAGGGAAACACAGTATTTGAGAAAGTTCCTCTGGTACATGCTAATAAATACTGTAGTAAGAGTTTGTTACTTTCTTTGGGTCCAACATCTGATTCCACAAGAAGTAGGATACTGCACTTTGGAAGGAATTTTCCCTCCTTTAAGAAGAAAGATTTGTTTCCACTGTCCACTGGCAGAGATGACACTCTAACCATAGGTAGTGAGGATTTTCCCTTCAATCCTCTTCTAATTCCCCAGAGGGAGGAAGGGAGCAAGGAGAGCAAATTGGCTAGGAGTTGCTCCCCCATAACTGGGTCTCTTCAGAACTGAAGCAGCTCAGAGGCAGTGAAGATTTAATTCTGAGGACACCTTTTCCACTATTATATAATACTAGAAGGGAATCAAGAGGTGGGGTTTTTTTTTTAAAAAAAGTATTCCTCTGATAATCAGCAGAGGTCACATACCAACCACAGGTCCTTAATTTTTTTCCCCACAGAAACTGGCAACAATGGATAGGCTAGGTGGGGCTAGGGCAGTCACACAACTTAGAAGTGGCAAAGATACCTGTATGCCAATCCTGTCAGAAAGGCAGAGGCTATAAAGATGTCTGCTAAAGAAGATTCCTCACCAGAAGGAGGAAAGTCTGCTCAGCACCTCAGCCCAGAGAAGTTGGAAAGGGAGGCTAAGAGACAAGAAGCCAAGAAAAGGATAAAAATTGTTCTGGAGCTTTAAAAAATGGAGATTGCTGAGAAAGAGCCCATCAGGAGAAAAATGAAAGAAGCACCAAATCCAATTAGAGTGGTTGAAATTGAAACACTACATATTCTACACTATTTGTCCATTTTTCATAGGTAAAAAACAGTAATTCTCCATATCAGCTTTAGCATGGTTTTAGATGCCATGCATGCATCCACATGCTGGTTTCACATAAAAGATTTTTTTCCCCTAGCACGTAACAGGATGTCCTGCAATAACTTTTTAACTCCTCCCACTATCTAGATGAACTATAGAATTAACTAACAGCAAAAACTATATTACTCATAAGCCATCTCTTAAGGAAACAGCATTTAACTGTTTAAATGCTAAATGTTCTAACATACAGTTCTCTCAATGATACAACATTAACCCTGTAAATGCTAAACATTCTAATACAGTTCTTAAGCTAACTGACTAGTACAGCACACTCCCCGCTTGGAAATATAAATGTCCACTACTAACTAACTAGAATAAGCAAAAAACATAGCATCAAAGCATGGTCTTTCCCAAAGGCATCTGCAGCTGAGTACCGAGCTAAGGATTCAATCCATAGCTCAGTTCTCAGCTGCAGTGGCTCTCTGGAAAGGCCTGTGAATGAAAAATGCAGGCCTGGCTGCAGAAGATGCTGCAGAAGAAGTGGGCTGGCAAGGAGAAGCCTGGCTCCAATATAAATGTGTGTGGGGCACATGGGGCAGCTCCACACCCCCAACCCCTCCCTAGCTTGATTTTTAGGTGTGTGCCTCACCCCAAAACAAGGGCTTATTTTCGGTGTAGGCCTTACTTTTGGGGAAACACGGTAATATTGAGAGACAGGCCCACACATAATAAATAGATGCACACATATTTATGTATCTCAAAATGTCAGGAGAGACTAAGTAACAAATGATGTAAGTGTACATATTCACAGGTAAAGGATGTCAAGGAATTGTCAGTGAGTTTAAAGCAACACAAACCTGAAAACTCCTCACAGCCATGGGCCGTGTTGAATAGCATAAAGTCCATGGCCAGGATGTTCTGCAAAATTGCCGTTCTTTGCTGTTCCTGATCCTCATTCAGGAGAGGAGTAGCGTTTGAAGTTTGGCTTATACTTTTTACTACTAAACAAGCCAGTTTTCTAATATTGAGGTAGACATGGGCTGCTAGGGCTGTTTAGCCAATTATAGAGCTAGCAAGCCCATAAACCTTTTCTCTGTTTGATTGCCCTATATGGTCCTCCCAACTATTGTCAAGTGGGGAGCCCCCAATGAGGTTTATGTTCCTGCACGCTTGTCTGGGCTTGTGACTATGGTTTGAACCTACATTAGGCCAATATCCTCCCGGCCATGGGATACCACGTGAACAAGGAATCCAGGACTTTGAGTAACTGGAATCTGCTCAGATTCACATTACTGTCCCCCCATACAACACTCACAAACTTCCAGTGACTGAGAGGACTCTGCTGGCTCTCTGGCATGTCATCCCCATTGCTTGATGCATGGGTGAGGTTGTCCCTCCACCTGCCCCAGCCTCCCCCAGGCCGAAAGCTTCCCTTCTTCAGATTCTCTAAGATCTGGTCTCCCCAGCCCTGCCTGTCATCTGCTTGTGAGAAGGAGGACAAGGAGGCGGCTTCAGTTGTTCCAACTGCCAAAAAGCGGCAATTCTTTTTCTGATTGAAACAGGCAGGCATAGAGACACAGAACTTTGGAGAGAACTTGGGTAATCTCAGCCTTTACCCAGATTTATTTTGCGGTTTGTCTAAAGACATTTAAACAAGACATGGGAAACTTTGCATATGCCTGGGTGTCATCAGCACACAGCAACAAGTCATCGACCCATGCAATCACCCCTCCCTCTCAGGGCTGCAGCCGAAGAACCTCCAGCATCCTCCCATCAGGGAAGAAAAGAAGGAATGGGAGAAAGAAGAGCGAGAGCTACAGCAACCTCTTTAACTGCTACGAGATGGGATTTCTCCAGCAGTCCATAACCTTCACTTTGACCCAAGAAGTGCAATCCTTTTTTTGCTTCTTCTGGAAGAGAGAGGGGGCTACTTAGAAGATACTGATTTTAGCAGTTATCAATCTTTTAATTCAGCTTTCAGGAAAAAACATTCTTGCTTTGCAGCAGCACCATTAAAAAAAATTCCCAACCTACCAGTTCATCCTCACCTTTACAACCTCGTTGCTCCAACAAGGGAGTATTTTCAAAGCTAAAATTGCTACAAAAATAAAAAATAGTAGGGAGGAGACAGGAATCCTTCTGTGCCCCCTTCCTCCCTTTCTGAATCATTGGCATCCATTGCCCTCTGTCAGCAGCAACTCACATGAGATAATGATGGTCAGTCTCTGTCAGAAGGCAGCTCACACGAGATGATGATGGTCAATCTCTGTCAGCAGCAGCTCACGTGATGTGATGATGGTTGGTCTCTCTCAGCAGCTCATAGGAACCTCCCTTATTCTATCTCCTCTTCTCTTTCTGGCCTTTTCCCACTGAATCCTCTCCTTCTCTCTTCTCTTCTCTCCTCCAAGCTTGCTCGAAAGAAACTTCTCTATCTCCATCCCTCCCTCTCCATCCGGCTTGCCCCACCGAAAAGGATAAAAACAAAATCCAGCCAACCTCCTCCCTCACTCTCCCTCTGTCTGGCTTTCCCCACCAGGAAAAAAGAAGAAAAGCTATCCCCCAGTCAACCTCCTCTTCCTTTTTAATGCCTCCCCAAGCACCGTGCCACACCACCAGCCACCGTGGAGGCTGTTGGGGGCTCCTAACCTCCACGTCGAATCCGCAGAACTCCAGCAAACCCTCCCAGCCAGAGCCAATCCCACCCCAACTCCCCTCTCCGCTACACATGTATGAGTTGGGTTTATTTGTTTATTAAATAATTATACAAATATTTATACATTTCAGAAAGGAGGGGAAAACGATACAAAAAGGGAGAAAATGATCCATATATACACATTCATAAATGATGGTCAATCTCAGGTTATTTGTTGCCCTTCTGTTAGATCTGCAAAAAAAAAATGATCTTAGTTAGAAGAAACATTTGCATCTTCAGATTCAGTGGTTGCTATAGGGATGTTCTGATAAAAATTTCCACGGTCATTATGAGCCGCAATCCTTATATCTCCATTTGCCTACCAAACAGTCTCATCTATCTGGAAACTGATTTTACTCTATTGTAACTAAAATGAGACATGGTGCATTGCTATTGGTTTCTTTGGGAATAAGAAGAATACCTCCTCCCCATGTGCATGTTGCTCTCTTCCTTCCATCTTTCTCAATTTTAAATCAATGTTAATGCTACTATTTATTATTTTAATCTTTTGTTTTCTTTTGTCTGGGTTGTAAGCTGCCTAGAGTCATCCCTAGCCAAGATGTGCAACATTTAGATTTAATAAAGAAATAAAAAAACAAACATTAAATGATCGAAATCTATTAATCAAGCCTACTAAATGACATTTTTGAAAAATAATAGATTTGTAAAAGTCATTTTTTTCTATTTTATTTTGACATCAAATGTCCTTTGGTGTTCAGATCTGGCCTAAAAATAATAATATAGCACTTGGGGATGAAGATGCAGCCCAGCAATCCAGCACTGGAGGCCAAGATGGAGAAGACCTGCACAGCCACCATGTACTTTCCTTTGTTATTCAGGTAGGCTGGCACAAAGGACACCCAGACACTGCAGAAGACCAGCATGCTGAAGGAGATCAGCTTGGCTTCATTGAAGGTCCCAGGGAGATTCCTGGACAGAAAAGCCACTATGAAACAGACAGCAGATAGGAAGCCCATGTATCCGAGGGCAATATAAAACATGGTGACAGCACCTTCACTGCATTTTAGGATGATCTCTCTAGGTTGGGAGTACATGTCAGAGTCAGGGAATGGAGGGGAAGTGCCCAACCAGATGCTGCAGATGACAACTTGGAGACCAGAACAAGAAAAGACAATGGAGTTGGCCAAGCTCTTCCCCAACCATCTCTGCACTTTATTCCCTGGTTTTGTGGCCAAAAAGGCTAACACAACTGTGACTGTTTTGGCAAAGATTGAAGAAATGGCAATTGAAAACATAATGCTGAAGGTTGTTTGTCGGAGGAGGCAGGTCACTCTCCTTGGCCGGCCAATGAACAGAAAGGAGGTCAAGATGGAAAGCAGGAGAGAGGCCAGGAGAATGTAGGAGAGGTCCCGGTTGTTGGCTTTGACAATTGGTGTTTCCATGAATTTAATGAAGACCCACAAACTAAAGCCTGTGATTAAAGAGAGGAACAAGACAATGAAAGTCAGGATAATCCCCAGATTTTCCTTATAAGAAAGATAGCTTTTAATCTTGGGGATACAGTGAACTCGATTGATGTTTGGATGTTGATCTTCTGGACATTTGGTACATTTGTCTGCATCTGAAAAAGAGCAAGAATAGTTTCTCCCTTTAACATGCCCTTTAATGAAAAGCATTGTTTGTGTAAAATAGTTTTTGGTGTGAACATCTATAAAGATATGTAAAGATGAAGTCAATGTGTTTCTTCATTTCCCTCCATTTAGAAATCTCAATATTACTTTTCTTTTTTTATGTCACCATTTCACCAATGAACTTGTTAAGAGAGAAGGAGGGAAGAAGAAAGGATTCAAGGAAGGAAGGCAGTTTCACCATTTTACCTTTCCACTGCTGAACCTTTTTAAAACTGAAGCTCTGCCTTTTGTCAGTGCCTTAAGGCACCAATGAGATCCAGCCCACAATGGAATGAAATATATGTGAAGGTTCACTTAGCATAGCTTATGCCAGCTGAAGTGGATAAATGCTACTTTTGCCATGGAGAAAGAAACGTTAGGTGGAGTGGCCCTTAACGATGAGCTGGATATGGAGTGAGGACATCAAAATGCATTCCTCATTTTTTTTGTTATCAGAAAGAGGAACATCTTCCAATAAGATCAATAAGGAACTTTGGCTCAACCCTAACTCACAATTCCTCTCCTCCCCTCCCCCATCCTCTTCTCCTCTCCAAGACTTTGAAAATAACTTTAAGAGGAGAACCTCTGCAATGTCAGCCTTAGGAAGTATAAACCCAGGAGTCACCTGAAGCTGACCAAAAAGGGCACCCCTTGAGCAGATGGCACAATCAAAAGAGTATAACATAGTGCTACCAACTCCCACACACATACACTCACACACCCAGCAAGTAGAATGAGGAGCACATCAAAGACACTCTGTGAGAATCCTTTAGCAAAGAAAGAAATCCTTTGATTAAAGGCAAGTAGCTACAACCTGAAACTGTGGTTGTCCAAAGTGCCCACTAGACATGGACTCTTGCCAGAATTTGGTCAATCCTCTTCCAAAGATCCAATCAAAGTTTAAATATTATATTCTGGAATCTGGAGACTCTCACTGTTCGGAGCAATGAAGGAAATAGTAATTTGAAACATGGAAGATGTGTTGTAAAAGATAAAGAGCAAGAGATGCCATCTCTCTCACAATATTCAGCCCTCACTTATCCTGCATGTTCATGATCTCTATCCCTGTTTGCTTAATCTATATACCAGATTAATCTCTAAGGTATTTTGTTATAATTCACTATGATATACTAAATGTATATCTTGATCAAGACTCAGAGAGGTGGGACCAATTCTGGCCAAGCCTTCCAACATGTATGTTCATGGAGAATCTCAGGGGAGCTGTATCATCCTCCCCAAAGTCTGCCCCTTTCTACTGCTGCCACCTACCTTCCATGGTGGAGATGGTTCGTTCTACACATGGACGACAATTGTAGCAGCAGATGGGCTTCCCTTCCTGAGCCACCTTCATGAATCCAGCAGGACAGCTTTCCACACATCTGGAAGAAGGTAGGGGCTGGGCAGAAAGAGGGGGAAAAATAACTCCCACAACATGAATTATTTCCTAAAAGAGGTAAAAGGAAAAGTTTGGGGATCTTCAAGTCAAGGTTTAGCTTTGCTAAATTCGAAGCCTACAAGAAACTGATTTGGTTGCTTGCTGTTTGCCTATTTATCTTCTCTTCTAGTTTTTCTCCCACTACAATTTTATTTTAAATTCTCAGTGTACCTACTGAAAAGGACGTTGAATGGATTTCTGTTTTGACAAAATCAATCACTTTGTCGCATGATATAAATCTAGCTTCCTTGTAGAAGTTTGATAAACAGTTAACTGGAATAGTTAAGGATATTTTTTTCATAGACACATGAACATCTAACCAAAAATAAATATTTCCATTCTGGGAGAACTGAGATGACATCCCAACCCTATCCCTGCCCCAATTCTGCAATCCTCTTGGTAAGACCTTAAAAAACAAAAACAAAATAAAGTCTTTTCCCCACCTTGTTCAGCATTTCCATCTTTGCAATCGCATTCTGGTTCATCATGAGCTTGAAATTTAAGGATCCCACTCTTTCTAGACTCCCAACTATCACTTTGCTAACAGACATATTGGAGAAAACCACCGTGTTCACAATGACCAGGTCTACCACCAGCTCTCCGTTCTCATCCAAATATACCCCATTGTTGGAATTATTGTAAAACTGAGAGGTTCGAAGGAAAGAATGAAGCTGGAATGGAAGAGAAAATGGGCAATGTTACACAGATGCAGAAAGCTCTCTTCCATTTGAGCTGTCATGAAGGATCCGTACTGAGAAATAGAGAATAAAAATCTTCTTAGAAGGACCAAGAATGGCCTGAAAAATAAAGATGGTCAAGGATGTCTTTTATCTCTTCCATTTATAATTGTTACTGCAGAGTTTGGAAAACCAAAGGGAAGTATAGCAAACAATACATCCAGTGTGAACTAATGAGAACCAAAGTTAAAACCTGACAATAAACAGATGTTGTGCACAACAATACTGAAGAAATTCTGCCAGCCAGGTCAAAATGCAATCAGATGCCAAATACAAAAACAATACTATAAACAACTGGTGTACAGGTCAAATAGGGCAAATAGGAAGAGAAAAATCATTGTGTCATGGTTCCAATTAAAAGAACTTCCAGGCTACGATTTCTTCCTTAAAGAACATTTTATTTAGGAAACAAAGTATTGGCACATACAAAGATGAACCCAAGACTAAAATCCCCTCCCTTGGGCTACAAAGTAACAAGTTGCAATTCCCACCCCAAAATTGCTGTCATAAATCACATTCACCAATGCATTCAAAATATGGGTTCTCCTCCCATTTTCTCAGCCTGCCAAAACTTTTTTCAGCACTGACCTTGGTTCTCACACAGAAGTATTGTTATGGCTAACTAAGAAACTTAACATTCCTCCCTCCCCCTCCTTCATCTAAAATCTGTAAACTAAAAAGTGGCAATGAAAGCAAAATGTAAAATGGCTTCAGTTTTTCAATTGTCATAGCATTGACACTTTGCTCACTTTGAGGATGATTATGGGGGCCTTTGCTCTACTAGTAGGTTGTGCTTATGAAACTCCGCATTGAGGTGACATATGGGCAACTTGCCATGGAGAAGAGACTCCATATCTCAAGGTGAAAGATGATCTCTGATACCAGTTAAGGTCACCTCCTTCAATTTTATGGAACATTTATGGAATTTTGCGGAACATTCTTCATTCTTGCTGCTTCCAGACTTTTTACCAGTTCAGCCCTTCATCTTCTCACCTGACCTTAGCCTGCTCACCTTCTTGGCCCAATGAAGCTTCTCCATACACTGCTGCTTTGTTATCTATGATTCTACTGAAAGCTTTGAGCCGGGGAAGAAAAATCAAAGGGATTCTTAGCCAAAGAATGAGATCCACTCTGGGTAAAGGCTGCCCTGGAGTACAAGGGCAGCCTGGGAAGTGAAAGGGTATGAGAGATGTTAGACAGCTTAATATGCACAACACACTTTTTTAGACTGTGTGGTAGATGGTAATGGTCCTCCTTGTAAAAAAAAAGAGTCAAAGAAGAAAGAGGTGGAGGGAAAATCTTTTTACCAAGAAGCTGCTAAATAAAATTGGAAAAGAAATTAGCAGGGTGAAATGAATTGCAGAAAGGAGAGCAACTGAAAATTGGAATTTAATCTGAGACTTTCGGTGAAGAATATGGCCAGCTGACAAGCCCAGAGAATTCCATCTCTCTGGACTGCCATTTTTCCAACTTATCAACAGAAGGAACAGGTTTCCTCTTATTTATTTGACCCTCCTGGATTAGAGAGGGTCTCTCAACCATCCCTTAAGATCCTTTGATAACAGCATCAGCCTGCAAGTCATTTTAGAAATCGTGCTTCAGAACAATGGGTGAGTTGAAGCTGGGGGGTGGGATAGAAATCACGTCATTGTTGGATAAAACAGCCGTTTTGGAATTTACTTTTCAAGCAAACAATAAACTGTGCCCTTCATTTCTTAATCAATTTATGAGACTATTCTTTATGAGCTAAAAGAGACTCTCTTTAATTACAGCTTACTACTAATTTTTGAAGTTATAAACCATCTTTGAGACTCCAGCCAAAAGAAGGAAGCATGGAGTATTTTTTCTTTTGAATTATAAGGATAAAAGGGTTGGATTTTATTTTACTACTGTTGAAAGAAAAGTCTTAATCCTGGTTCATCCAAGCTGGGGATAAATAAACAACATGGTGGCTGCTTTGGGAAGAAGGTTGCAGTTTATTGAAGAGCCAGACTGAAAGATGGTTCTGGCAGGAAACAGGAGAGAAAAGAAGGGCTGAGCATATGTGGGAAGTAGGTTTTTATACCCACTGAAGCATTTTGTTTGCAATAGTTTCCTGTTCCTGTTTTAGGCTTTGTATTTCCTGTGTCAGGTATTCTGACCTGAGTCTGGGTGTGCCTTTCTGGTATTCTTCATGGTGGTGGTTAGTCCTATTATCATATCCTGCTTCCCTGGTGCTAATGACTCCTAGAGTTTGGGTGGGGTATGCAGATAGGGAAGCAAAAGGCAAAGGAGAAAGAGAAAGATACACCCAATTGAATGCAGAATTCCAGAGAATCGCTAGAAGAGATAAGAATGCCTTCTTAAATGAACAGTGCAAAGAAATAGAAGAAAACAATAGAATAGGGAGGACCAGAGATCTCTTCAAGAAAATTGGAGATATGAAGGGAAAGTTTCATGCAAAGATGGGCATGATAAAGGACCAAAATGGCAGGGACCTAATAGAAGCAGAAGAGATTAAGAAGAGATGGCAAAACTACACAGAAGAACTATACAAGAATGAGCTTAACATCCCAGATAACCACAATGAGATGGTCACTGACCTCGAACCAGACATCCTAGAATGTGAAGTGAAATCGGCCTTAGAAAATCTGAGCAACAACAAAGCTATGGAGGTGACAGTATTCCAGCTGAGCTATTCAAAATCTTAAAAGACGATGCAGTAAAAGTGCTACACTCAATTTGCCAGCAAATTTGGAAAACTCAACAGTGGCCACAGGATTGGAAAAGGTCAGTTTACATTCCAATTCCAAAGAAAGGCAATGCCAAAGAATGTTCAAACTATCGCACCATTGCACTCATTTCACATGCTAGTAAAGTTATGCTTAAAATCCTACAAGCTAGACTCCAGCAGTATGTGGATCGAGAACTACCAGAAGTACAGGCAGGATTTCGAAGAGGCAGAGGAACTAGAGATCAAATTGCCAACATACGCTGGATCATGGAGAAAGCTAGGGAGTTCCAGAAAAACATCTACTTCTGCTTCATTGACTATGCAAAAGCCTTTGATTGTGTGGATCACAACAAATTGTGGCAAGTCCTTAAAGAGATGGGAGTACCAGACCATCTCATTTGTCTCTTGAGAAACCTATATGTGGGTCAAGAAGCAACAGTGAGAACTGAACACGGAACCACTGATTGGTTCAAAATTGGAAAAGGAGTCCGGCAAGGCTGTATACTGTCGCCCTGCCTATTTAACTTATATGCAGAGCACATCATGAGAAAGGCAGGGCTAGATGAATCAAAAGTTGGAATTAAGATTGCCGGGAAGAAATATCAACAACCTAAGATATGCAGATGATACCACTCTAATGGCAGAAAGTGAAGAGGAACTAAAGAGCCTCTTGATGCGGGTAAAGAAGGAGAGTGCAAAAGTTGGCTTGAAACTCAACATTAAGAAAACCAAAATCATGGCATCCGGCCCTCTCAATTCCTGGCAAATAGATGGGGAAGAAATGGAGGTAGTGACAGATTTTATTTTTCTGGGCTCCAAGATCACCTCAGATGGGGACTGCAGCCAAGAAATTAAAAGACGCTTGCTCCTGGGGAGGAAAGCTATGGCAAATCTAGACAGCATTCTAAAAAGCAGAGACATCACCCTGCCAACAAAAGTGCGTATAGTCCAGGCCATGGTTTTCCCAGTTGCAATGTATGGCTGTGAAAGTTGGACCATAAGAAAGGCTGAGCGCCAAAGAATTGAGGCCTTTGAACTATGGTGCTGGAGAAGACTCCTGCGAGTCCCTTGGACTGCAAGGCGTTCAAACTGGTCATCCTAGAAGAGATCAACCCGACTGCTCTTTAGAAGGCCAGATCCTGAAGTTGAAACTCAAATACTTTGGCCACCTAATGAGAAGGAAGGACTCACTGGAGAAGGGCCTAATGCTGGGAAAGATTGAGGGCAATAGAAGAAGGGGACGACAGAGAATGAGATGGCTGGATGGAGTCACTGAAGCAGTAGGTGTGAACTTAAATGGACTCCAGAAGATGGTAGAGGACAGGAAGACCTGGAGGAACATTGTCCATGGGGTCGCGATGGGTCGGACACGACTTTGCAATTAACAACAAATGCAGATTTTAGGTTTCTTTGTCTTCTTGATCTCCTAGTTGGGGCCCTTCTGATGGTTTACATCTGCATTTGTACAGGGCTGGCTTCTACTTGAGACAGAGAGACTTGGGAGCAGGGTTGGTTTCTGCTTTTAAAATCCTTTGGAGGAAATATATTTTTCTGCCCTTTTAATATTTCCTTCTCTGGGGAGCTGACTTCCCTCACTACTTTTAAAATATTCTGTAGCCTTGTATTGTGCTAGGGTGGTGGAAATTCTCCGCTTTTCATCAATTCTGATTGGCCAGGAAAAGAAAAGGAAAAAAAAAAAAAAGAAATATTTTGACCACTAGAGGGTGCTGACATTAAACAATCTATGCAGAAAATTCATGATATCACAAATCACCTAGCCTAGGTTTTCAAGCTGCTAATGATACAGAGGTGATTAAAAAAGAAGATTATCAACCCACTGTAGAAAAGTATCAACCCACTGTGACAACTCTACAAATGCTGGACAGTGCAAATAACCTAACTGTGGATTTTTTTTCCCATGACAAAGGTAAAAAAAAAAAATTGAATTTATATAGAGGATTCCCTTAACATGAATTAGGATAAAGTTTAATGAGTCAATAAAAGTAGATACGGTTCCCCACAGTAATGAGAAGTAGAGAATGTCAGACAGATTCTTTTATCCAAAGAAGAGAATACATTTAATCTCGCTTTTATTTTGAAATTGCTTACAGATTTTGTGCTTGTAATGAAAAAGAAAAATGAAATCTTCATTTTGTTTTAGTTAATTAGATAGGTTTATTGTTATAGAGATAGTTTGTACGTATTGTTGTGTAAAAGCAAAAAGTTGTGATTGTAATGTTGTTATTTTCTACTATGCTAAAGAGACTCAGAAATTGGTGCCTTTTTCTTTTCTTTTCCCACTTTACACTTGTGAGAAGAATCCAGAGAAAGAAATGTTTTGGGAAATATTAAAAAGACAGAATATTATATTTCCCCAAAGGATTTTAAAGGCAGAAACCAACCGCCCCCCCCCAAGTCTCTCTGCCCCAAACAGAAACCAGGTCTGCAGAAATGCAGTTGTGATAATCTTGTCAGAAAGATTGGAGTCAGGAAGCTGGAATTAGAAAGAAAGATCCCTAGAATCAAGAATCCCTCACACAAAAAAATCCAACAGTCATCAGCCCCAGCCCCAGGGAAGCAGGATATGACCCTTGGGACATAATAGGATTAACCCGCCACCATCAGAATGACCAGAAAGGCACACTCAGACTCAGGTCAAAGTTCAAGCCACAGGAACAACTCCAAACAAAGCCCAAGAAAGTATAAAAACTCATTCCCCACTACATGTGGTCAGTTTTTTTCCCCAGAGCCATCTTTCTGTCTGGCTCTCCTCTTCAATAAACTGCAACCTTCTTTCTAAAGCAGTCTCCATGTTGTTTATTCCCGGCTTGGACTGGACCTTGATGAAGATTTTTCCTTCAACACACTATTTCTTTCTTTTCCTCCCTCTTTTTCTAGTTTTCTATTGCTTTTTCAAAATTCTATTTGTATTTTATATTTTGACAAACCAATAAAACTATTATTGAAAATTGGAATTTAACTTAACGTTTACATTCAGAATACAGTAAAACTACTGTCAAAATAGTTACACAGTTCTTACAATTGTAACGTTGACTCCCAACTGCTATGGAGAGCTGTGTAATAGAAAATAAGTACCTGCCATGCCTTCAGCATTGGAGTTTTCAAATTTTTACCACCTTTAAATGTCCTCCTGGATCTGGATAAATAAGCTGCATTTAAGGCCCATGCTGCAGCCCAAATTGTGTTGTAAATGAAATAGTTGTCCTGAACCAGGATTGAATCCATTTCTTCTCTCTTGAGATCCTCCAGATCTTTTCTCTGCCTGCACCGTCTCCAGACTTTCACTGAAAAGCCATCATTGCTGTAGGAACACAGGAAGGAGGTCTCCACAAAGTATCTCATAAGAGAGTAAACTCTCAAATGCACACCATAATTTCCAACTTGATTTTTCTTCATGGCAAATGAAAATACACTATGGATGTATTGAGCAGGAAAAGTTTCTTTGATCAAATACATATTGAAGTCCCAGCGGATTGTGGTGATTAGGATTTTTCCTCTAAGCGGTTCAGTAAGCCTTTCAAATACCTGAAACAAAACTGAAACACCTAAATTGAATGAAGTCAAGTCTGCACCATAAATGAAGACCTTCACCTTTCTCCATCTGCGGTATAAATACGGGTCTACCTCCGCGTTCCAAGCAGCTGGAAAAAAGGTTTGTGATAAAACTGGACAAATGCCATTCCTGGTCAGCATGGAAGTCAATGTCCTCATGAACCTTTCTCCATTCTCAGTGTCTGGAGCCAGGAGACCCACCAAGGTCCACCTGAAATGGAGGACCAGCTTCACCATCCCTGGGTACTGGACTCCTTCAGCAGGGAGCATTGGGTAGAAGAAAGGATTTTCATCACTCAGGACCTGGGAATCAAAACCGTGATTGATCTGAAAAGGAAAAAAAAAGTTTGTTTTATGGGAGACCATAAACATAAAATCTATCTCTAATGGAGGAATTGTTGCACTCCTTGCAACAAAGAATCTTTATCTGGTCATTGCTCAATGTCGAGCTTTTCTCATTTTTACTTCAGAGAAAAAGTCAAGACTTCTGCATTTTTCTCCCCGTGCTGATAACCTCATTGGGCATGAGAGTGGTAGAAGAGAAGAACCATCCTCTCTTGCCCATCCACAGTCCAACTCTGCTGAGAGGATGTCAAGTCAAGAAAAACGGAAGATCTCTACTGATTATTTATTTGAGAATTTCAAATCAGCTGAAAAGGATGAATCAAGGATGAAATGAGACAGAAAGAGAGGAAAAACTAGCAGATCAAAGAGATCGTTCATTATAAGAGAGGAGGCTGAAACTTTAGAACTTAGGGTGGAATGGAGAGGTTCTAATTCTGTGCAGGATGTTTGATGTACCGAGAAATTTGAGACAAAGGAGATTTGTTGAAGCTTAACGGTAGAAGCAGCATCCTCGTAGCAGAGACAAGGCCACCAATGAGAAACTCTCCTGGCTTGTAATAGTTCTGTGGGTGCACCTCGTTCCTCTTCAGAGTCAGGAGGCATTTGGTTCTGAGACTGGCCAGGACTTCCTGGGGCAGCAGAAGCAGCAGAAGCAGCAACAAGACTAGTGTTCCTGATGGAGTCTCCAGCCTTGCTTTGAAGACACAGTGATGTGAAGAGGTGGAAGAAACCAGAGCTCTCTTCCAAGATGGAAGCTCCAGAGGTTTCCTAATCCAGACAGAGTCCAGACAAGCCTTCACATCTGCAGCTCCAACCTGTCTTAAAATCCTTCAAGGTTCTCTCATTTATGCCTCCAAGATTTTACAGTGCAGAGACATTAGCCATCAAGGTTTTCATATGATATCAAAGGGGAAGCATGTTGTGGCTGTTCTTGTGTGATGTCTGAAAGCAATCCAAAATGTCTTTAGAGATTTAGCACCAAGAGAAGAAATAAATCACTATGATTCGGATAATGGCCCCAAGGAGAGACATCATCTCTCTAAATTCTGAGTGAATCAACAGGGAGGTGCCAATTAGGAGGAATCACAAATGGGGTGAAACTCTGAAGATGAACCAAGGAACGAGGTGGGAGAACTTTCTCACAAACATCCCTTAGAAAATATCTTGATTCATTCCACTCTCAAAAGAGGATTTGGGGATGAGTCTGAAATGTCAATCCTCAATACGTATACAGTTGGTCCTGATTTATGGTAGACTTTGGCTGCCTTTGTTAAGAGATGGGTGGCTGCTCTTGTTCATTGACTACTACTTCTTTCTTATAATGTACCAAACCAGAACAAAATCCCTGAAAGTTATATTTTATTCAATATAATCGTTAAACGTTTGTCTTCAGGTTCTGCTATTGGGGCATTTCAATTTTGAAAAAGGTAGCTTTTTTTCTTTATTCAAGAAAAAAGCTGTTCTTTGTTTGTAAAGTTGGAACTAAATCATAGAAGAAACCAGAAGATGATTATGGTCAGGGACCAGGACCAAAAGAGAGAGAGAAAATAAAGCAAAAAATTTACATCTTTAAAGATAAATGAATAGATAAATATAATTAAGATAGCACAACATTTTTAGATGTAAAAACTATGAAAACCTTTTAAACTGATCTAGGCAGGTAAACCTAATAAAATCCACCATCTATAAAACTTTTCAGTTTATTTTATATTCTACAGTCCTTGATTAGATGCATGTAAGGCAGACATGTCAAACACACGGCCTGGGGGCCGGATGCGGCCTGCGACGTGGTTTCATGTGGCCCGCAAAGCGATCCTGGAAACAGTGAGGTAATGGCCCCCTCTGCCTTGCCCTGGCCCAGTCTGGCCAGGAGTCAATGTACAATTTTGTGGTGGCCATCTATGCTGAAACGCATTCAGTCTTAGCTCCACAAGGCCGTCTGGAAACAGTGAGGGATCGGCCCCAGCCGCGTTGGCCCCACCCCCTGGGTGCACACTGGGGAGGTGTTATCCTTTGTGAGGAATGAAGAAATGCACCATCGCTTGGAAGTGACCAGCAAATGGCCCTCACCTACTTCACATATCCGGCTTGATGGGCTCTGGGGGAGAGGTTCAGTAGGCTCTTCCATGCTGGCTCTTCCATGCCGGGTGCTTGCCCTGGTCTCACCCCCTTCTGCCAGAGACTCTCAGATCTGTCCCACTCCTGCCCAGGCCCCACAGGCACCCTTGACGCGAATGATGTAGAGCTGGACATGCCCACCCAGTAGGCCACACCCACTCCAGCCACACCCACCTAGTAGGCCATGCCCACCCTGGCCACACCTACCCAGCCCCCCGAGGACAACCACAATGCTGATGCGGCCCTCAGTGAAATTGAGTTTGACACCCCTGATGTAAGGAATCAGTCAGAAAATGGAGTGGATTAATTCAATAACATTTTGGCATCCAATATGGCCCAGGGCAAGGTTAGCACAGAGGGATTCTTGGCATCTCCTCTATGAAACCATATCATCTTATTGGACCCAGAAATCAGGCACCCCCTGCCTTGTGGAAGAGCCTCCCTGGAGATCCAGATGGCCCCAATTACTTCAAAATATTATGTCTCCGCCCTTCTTATTTTTCTTTTAATATAAGCTGCTCCTTTGTGTTGAGATCTGGCCTCAGGATAATAATATAGCACTTGGGGATGAAGATGAAGCCCAGCAGATCATCACCCAATGCTAAGATAGAGAAGACCTGCACAGCCACTATGAGGGGGGGGGAGAAAGAAAGAACATCTTTTGACCACTAGAGGGAGATGAAGTTAAACAGAAAGGTGTTTAACTCTGAGTTGAAGGCTGTCATTAAAGAAATCATTCAAGAGTCCATACAGAAAATTAATGATACCATAAATCATCTAGGGTTTCAAGAAGCTAATGATATAGAGGAGATTAAAGAAGAATATTATCACTCCTCTGTAGAAAATTATCAACCCACTGTGTCAACTCTACAAATGCTGGACAACGCAAATAACCTAAATGTACCTTTGAAATATAAATCTGACATCAGCTTCTATTATGACGATGGTTTGAATATAATCCTCCCAGTACAACTGAAACAAGAGTGTCAAGTAAACTCACAACTCTTAAGAGATTAAGTTTAGGATTTTTTCCTTATGGATATCAATGTCAAGAACTCTTTGAGAAAAAAAATGTTAACACATCATAGAGATGAAAACTTTATTCTACAAGGATTTGCTCCAGGTTAATCTACAATGTTTAACAAAACAATCTTGGGACATCTTTTTTATGGATAAAAATAAGGCTGAGAACTTCCTGAAGGGAAGAGACTTGATAGACACCCTTGAGAAGAAAAATATTTCATTCAGTGAAGATAAGCTGGAAGAAGTGACTTAAATTCAATGATTTAATTAGTTTGGATGGATTTTTTATAAGCTTTGATATATGTATTGAAAGAAAGCAATAAGGTACTTTCATATATGTAATGAGTTTGTAAATGTATGTCCTCTACTTTTTTTATGAAATACTGTGAAAGCCCTAATGTGGTTTTCTATTTTGAGTTCTGGGCTTAAAATGAAGAGATTTCTTTCGTTGTGGTTGTTATTTTGTTTTCCATTTCATATATAATATTTGAATATTGTTTAAAGTTAGTAAAATATAAAGTTAGTAAAATATCCAAACCAGGAAAAGTGGTTTTTATTTTTAGGGTTCAAAAAAACTCACTCCTGAACAGGGGGTTGGAGTTTACTAAAGGTGTCAAAAGAAAATAAGGTCATAAAGACAACACATGGATAAAAAGGATTTTAAAAACCCCTAAATCCTAAGACAATTCTAGACAAAGCAAATTAACTCACTTTCCATATTTCCCAGCTTCATCCCTGCATTTAGGATTCCAAAGTCTCTCAAAAGATCCCCAAAGTCTTTCCACCTTGTTTTCTATTGGCTTTCTGGTAAGTTGACTCTTATGGAGCCATAAGACTGGCTTGATCTTTAAAGGATCAGTTTCTCCTACCTACCCCACTCCTTGCCTCCTCCCCTATCCCTCACCTTCCCTTTCTTCTCTCTCTCTCTCCCTCAATCCTCCCATCTATATTTTCACCCCAATCATCTGCTAGCATCACATTTTTGCCCATCAATCACTGCCTTAGAACTGAAATCCAAAGTTTCCATATTTCATACAGTTAAAAGGAAAATTGCCCCACGAAACGTATTTTAGAAGCAACTCACCTTGAAATTCTTTCAACACTTTGTGCATTTATAGGGTTTCTCTCCTGGGTGAATTTTGTTAGAACTCAGGGAACAGCTCAGCCTAAAGCTCTTTCCACACACCAGGTATTGGCGGTTTCTCCTTCATGTGGACCCTTCTATGAGGAATAAGTTGTCTCTGATCAGTGAAGCTTTCTCATTATCCATTCATTAATGTGGGTTTTGTCCAGTGGTGGGATTCAAATATGTGAACAATCAATTCTCTGTGTGGATGCCATTTCCAGAAGTCCATTCTGGACCTGGGCAACAAAAAATTAGCTACCAGTTCTATCGAACTGGTGCGAACTGGCTGAATTCCATCACTGGTTTTGTCCTATGTGGATTGCTTCCTCTGGCCATGGACACTCCAAATCCGTCAGTCACCCAAATCCACCTGCCTCTCAGGGGTCTTGTGGTAAGGAAAAATTGGAGGAGGAAACATCATCTAGATAATAGATGATGTAAGCATGAATATTCATAATTAATAAATATCCACCCATCTACTCTATCTTTAAGAATGTGTTATTGTCTTAAGTAAACACACATCAGTTGCATTGCCATAACAGTTTTTATAAAATATACTGAATTGAGAAGTGAGAACTTCAAGATCCCAATAGCACACCTTGTTTCTAGGTTTCTAATTGGCTAACACATTCCCACTCCTCCAACACTTTGTTTTTCTCACCCTTGGTCTGGGCAGAAATACTGGCCTACAATTAAAAAAATACAAATTTCAGGCAACAGATCCTTTTTCAGTTGAATCCACCACTCTGGGAACTAGTGAAGTCTCTCTGGTTCATTTGGTCACCTTATCAAAAATCTCAAGGCATTTTGAATTGATCTTGGAACTGATGACAACCCTAGATGGAAAATCAACACA
>NW_024100402.1:0-62502 GCF_016545835.1 Crotalus tigris | reverse complement strand
TAACAGGGAAAGGGTGAGAGGTGAATGCCAAACTGGGAAGGAAGGAAAGATGGAGGTCCATTCCATGGTCTTCCCTCCCTTCCTTAAAAAAAAAAAACTAAGGAGAAGAGAGAAAGGAGGACAATCCCTCTTTCTGACACTTTTAGTCATAGCTGGAGATGTATTTGGAATAAAGTTTTCTGTGCCTTCAGATGTTTTATGCAAGACATCTCTTTGTGTTGATTTTCCATCTAGGGTTTTCATCAGTTCCAAGATCAATTCAAAATGCCTTGAGATTTTTGATAAGGTGACCAAATGAACCAGAGAGGCTTCACTAGTTACCAGAGTGGTGGATTCAACTGAAAAAGGATCTGTTGCCTGAAATTTGTATTTTTTAATTGTAGGCCAGTATTTCTGCCCAGACCAAGGATGAGAAAAACAAGTTGTTGGAGGAGTGGGAATGTGTTAGCCAATTAGAAACCTAGAAACAAGGTGTGCTATTGGGATCTTGAAGTTCTCACTTCTCAGTTCAGTATATTTTATAAAAACTGCTATGGCAATGCAACTGATGTGTGTTTACTTAAGACAATAACACATTCTTAAAGATAGAGAAGATGGGTGGATATTCATTAATTATGAATATTCATGCTTACATCATCTATTACCTAGATCATGTTTCCTCCTCCAATTTTTCCTTACCACAAGACCCCTGAGAGGCAGGTGGGTTCGGGTGACTGACTGATTTGGAGTGTCCATGGCCAGAGGAAGCAATTCACATAGGACAAAACCAGTGATGGGATTCAGCCAGTTCGCACTAGTTCGGCAGATCCAGTAGCTAATTTTTTGTTGCCCAGGTCCAGAACGGACTTCTGGAAATGGCATCCACACAGAGAACTGGTTGTTCACATATTTGAATCCCACCACTGGACAAAACCCACATTAATGAATGGATAATGAGAAAGCTTCACTGATCAGAGGCAACTTGTTCCTCATAGAAGGGTCTACATGGAGGAGAAATTGCCAATATCTGGTATGTGGAAAGAGCTTTAGGCTGAGCTGTTCCCCGAGTTCTAACAAAATTCACCTAGGAGAGAAACCCTATAAATGCACAAAGTGTGGAAAGAATTTCAAGATGAGTTGCTTCTAAAATATGTTCTGTGGGGCAATGTTCCTTTTAACCATATGAAATGTGGAAACTTTGGATTTCAGTTTAAAGGCAGTTGTCAACACTGCTAATATTGAATATTCTTGCTTTGACAATATATGCAGAACTGTCTGGTATTTTTAGAGTTAAATCAGGTGACAGCGAAAGGGGAGGAGAATATAAGGAAAGCCCGGGGAAAAGAAACGGAAGTGAATCTTTGCCCTCCAAGTTAATTGGAAGATGTGAATCATGACCCCAAAATAGGAGAGGGGAAATGCCTGGAATGTTATGTGCAAAGGAAGGGAAATTCAGATCCTGGCATTTCCACCATGCCGTGCTGACATGTCTGCAACACTAATAAAGGCTTTTTAGGCTAAAAAAATGCCTGAAAGTTCTTTGAAGTGTTTCGTTAACCAGACACATGACATCATGCTAAGATCTCAATCCTTTTCAAACGACCTGGGGTCCTGAACTCCGTCCACTTCCTCTAAGCTTGAGAGGAGCTGGTAAAGATTCAGGGAAAAAAATCTATCATGAGAAAAGGGTGTTTACTTGAAGACAGCATCCTGTGGGAAGATGAATTTTGGCAGACAAATACAAATCAGTGGAATGGCAGCCAGCCAGGTGAGGGAGAAAGAATTTGGCAGATTGCCCAGCTGAGAGCAAAGACTTCAAAAGCAGAATGCAGAGATAACGAAGTTTTGGGTGAGTCGCTAGAAAGATTTCAAAACCCAGAAGTGAAAAGCAGAACTCAATTCCTGGAGAGAGGTGCCTATACCCCTCCCATGACCCAGCAGATGAATGATCAGCAGCAGCTGAGCATACCACAGCTAACAGAGGCCTTGCAGCAGCTTGGGGTGGTGCAAAAGCCAGGAGAGCGACAGCCGGTGGGCCCGCAGATGAGGAAGGCCCAGCAACAAAGCCCACTCATCCATCAGACATTGAGAGGCCTATAGCAGCAGGGGGCACCACCAGCCCCCGATGGCCAGCAGCCAGTGGATCAGCAGGCAGGATGGGGCCAACAGCCCCAGTGGGGGCCGCAACAGCCTGTATTGGCACCACCTTTCAGAGCAGCCTTCGATGGGGACTCAGAGAAGCTGATTTTTTTTTCTGAACCAAGTGCGTTCTTACTTGAATCGCTGGGCCTATCTCTACCCGGAACCAGGTGCCATGGTCGATGTCTTTGCATCCAACCTAGAGGGAGAAGCATCTGAATGGCTGAACAATCTATATAGTGAGCAAGCCCCCAAACTGGGAGATCCCCACCTTTTCCTCCTAGGACTGAGAGAAAGATTTGAGGACCCATCCATAGGCCTCAAAGCAGCAGAACAAATCCACAAAATAAAACAAGCCGGCAGGCCTGCCCTGGAGTATGTGCGAGAGTTCCACAAGATAGCAGGCCGAATAGAGGGGTGGCCCGAACAATCCCTGATTCAATACTTCATCAAGGAATTAGACCAGTGATCCTCAACCTTTCTAATGCCGTGACCCCATAATACAGTTCCCCATGTTGTGGTGACCCCCAAGTGGGTGTGACCACCAATAAGAGGGAGTAGGACAACTAGGGAAAAGGGAAAAATGGCAGACAGCATGGTTTGGCGACCCCCGTGAAATGGTCATTCGACCCCAAATGGGGTCCCGACCCACAGGTTGAGAACCACTGAATTAGACGATCACCTCTCTCAGGCCTGCATCTATCGAGAAGTACCTGATCGGCTACAGGAGTGGTACCAGACAGCAGTGAAGCTAGATGTCAAGCTCTCTTGCTATAAGAAGCCTCCCCCACATGAACCTGAGCAGCAACCAGAGCTATCCGGACAGCAATCACCCCCACGGAAGCCTTCAACTACTGCAATGGCTGAGAGACCCAGGCCACCTGTCCAGTCCCCTACCCCCGAATGCAGAGCAGATCAGAACCAGCAATGCAAAAGAAACCTGCTCAGCGGCTAACGAGAAAAAAATCCAACCGGCTCACGCAGGAACCTGTCGCCCAGATTACACCCTCCCACACAAAAGTATGCTGGGACTCTGGGTGGACCGGCCCCTGCTCTACACTCCTTTGACAGTGATGATGGTGAAAACGACCCGATGGTGAGTCGACAAATCCCGCCTTTTTCACTGACCTCCAAACTTATAATCCCTAAGTCTGGAGCACAAATGGACTTAAACATGCTAATTGATTATGGATGGACCCGCTGCATTATTTTTTTTTCTTTTTTTTTTTTTTTCTTTTTTGCCAGGGCCGTTTTTTTTTTTTATTGAAAGTTTTATAAATTTTACAAAAAAGAAAAAATAATACAAAACAAGAGGCAACATATACAGAAAAATAAAACTAAACAATACATATATTAAATAAAAAAAAAAAAAAACCCATCCCCCAGCCCTCCCAAAAAAAAAAAAAAAAACAAAAAAACCCTCCCTTCCCCCCCCCCTGAGCTTCCCAGAGCAGAATATAGGCTTAAAAAATAAAAATAAAAATTAAATTAAAAACTTTATATTTATATATATAAAAAAATTATCTATAATATATATGAAAATAAAACTTATGAAAAAACTATATAATATTTTTGTATACCCAATCTAAATTGTATAAATTTTATCCATTTATCCCAAACAGCAAAAAACTTCTCTTGCGTTTGTTGCTTTAAGAAAGCCGAAATCTTTGCCATTTCTGCCAGATAAGCTACTTTAAGAAACCATTCCTGCAATGTAGGCAAAGATTCCTTCTTCCAGTATTGTCCTACTAACAGCCTAGCGGCTGTGATCAAGTTTAACATCAATACAACCTCCTTTGTATCACAATCTGTAACAATACCTAACAAAAATAATTGCGGAGTAAATTTTACCCTCCTTCTAAAAATTCTCTGGATATTCCACCATATTTTAATCCAAATGCTTTTATCTCTCTGCATGACCACCAAATATGATAATAAGAAGCCTCCTTATAACCACATCTCCAACATTTGGGTTGCACGTCAGGATACATATAAGACATTTTTTGTGGATCAAGGTGCCATCTATAAAACATTTTATAAAAATTCTCCCTTAAGTTCTGTGCTTGAGTAAATTTGACATTTCTCACCCAAATAGTTTCCCAGGTGTCCAATGAAACTGGCTCACCAAAATTCTGCGCCCATCTAATCATACAATCTTTAATTAGTTCCGTTTCTGAGTCCAATTCAACTAAAACCCCATAAATTCTCTTAATGTGGGTTTGTCTTTGATCCTTCAGTTGCTTAATAAGGTTTTCATCTTCTCTAAGAAAACCCACCTTACAATCCATCTTCCATCTATCTAATAATTGCCTATATTGGAACCAAGAATAAGTAAAATTTTCTTGTGCTAACTCTTCCCGTGATTTTAATTGCCAGTTTTGTCCATCCCATTTAAGTAACTGTCTATAAGACACCATATCCATTTTAACCCCTCTTTTTATTCCTTCTATCGCATGCCAAGGTATAGCCCATAATGGTACTTTAAAATCACTTTTATAATATTTTCTCCAAATCCTAAGTAAAGAAATTCTTAAAATATGAGATTTAAAAGCCCAATCTATTTTTTTATTAAATATTAAATAGGCATGCCACCCATAAAGTAAATCCCATCCCTCTAAGTAAAGTATCTCAGAATTTGTCAAATTTACCCAATCACTAATTAATGTTAAAACCACCGCATCATAATATAATTTCAAATTTGGTACCTTAAGTCCACCCCTCTCACGGAAGTCTTGCATAATTTTAAACTTAACCCTTGGTTTTTTCCCTGCCCAAATAAATTTGTTGAGACCCTTCTGCCACTCATTTAAATTAATCTCATTTTTCAAAATTGGTAACATTTGAAACAAAAAAAGAAACTTGGGTAGAATATTCATTTTTATCACTGCAATTCTTCCCATGAGGGATAATTGCAACTTTTCCCAATTCTTCAAGTCCTTCTGTACCCTGACCCACAACCTTTCATAATTATTTTTAAATAATTTTGCATTAGAAACAGACAGCATCACCCCCAAATATTTTACCTTATTAACAATCTCAAAACCCGTCAAGTTGACCAAAATCTGCTTCTCCTGACTCGACATATTTTTAGGTAAAATTTTAGTCTTATTTACGTTAATCTTAAAACCCGAGACCAAACCATAATGATGAATCAACTGTAATAAGTTTACTACAGAATAATCAGGTTGCGACAAAGTAACAACCAAGTCATCCGCAAAAGCTCTCAACTTATATTCTTTTTTATTAACATATATTCCTTTAATTTCCTGAGACTCTCGAATTTTGATCAATAATATTTCCAATGTTAAAACAAACAACAATGGCGATAAAGGACACCCCTGTCTAGTACCTTTCTCTATTGTAAAAACCTCCGACAAACCTCCATTAACAATAAGTTGTGCCGTTTGTTTTTGATATATTACCGTAAGGGCTTGTAATATCTTTTCACCAAAATTCATTTCTTCCATTACTCTTAACATAAAATGCCAATTCAATTGATCAAATGCTTTTTCAGCATCTAAAAATATGAGCCCTGCAGGAACTTGGTTGTTCTTGTCTAAATATTCTAGTAAATTAATAATTTGTCTGACATTATTTTTCATATACCTTCCTGTTATAAATCCTGATTGATCTTTATGCACAAGATGATGCACCACCCTCATAAGCCTATTTACCAAAATTTTTACAAATATCTTATAATCCACATTTAAAAGAGATATAGGCCTGTAATTTTTTGGTAGGGTAAGATCTTGATCCTCCTTTGGAATCAATGATATAAAAGCACTACGCCATGAAGGAGGAATCTCTAAACCCTGTAAAATACCATTAAAAAGATCATGTAATGGTTGGATCATCTCCTCTATTAGAACTTTGTAATAAACAGCTGTTAACCCATCCGTACCCGGTGCTTTCCCTAATTTCAATTGTTGAATTGCTGAGGTAATTTCCTCCTTAGTAATTAAACCATTAATTTCATATTTCTGATCCTCAGTCAGTTTAGGAAAACTTGCCTCAGCTAAATATTTATTTATATCTAGCATTTGTATATTAGTAGATTTATATAGGTTTTGATAATAATCCAAAAAAGATTTTTTAATCAATTCCTTCTGAGAAACTAATTTACCCTTATAGTTTATTTTCTCTATTATTCTTTGTCTCTGTTTCTTTCTTAATTGATAAGCCAACCATCTCCCAGGCTTATTGGCATTACAAAATGTATTTTGTTTCATAAATAATAAGTTGGTTGCAGCTTGGTCTGCTATCAACATATTAAATTGTGACCTTAATAACTTTACAGATTCTTTAATACTCTCATCAGAAGGATTTAAAATCAAAGCCCTTTCTTTTAATTTAATTTCATCTTCAAGTTCTCTACGTTTCTGAATCTGATTTCGCTTATAAAAATTATTCATTTTTATCAAAACACCGCGCATAAATGCTTTACCTGCATCCCATACCATTGACATTGAAGTCCCCTTATACATATTCAAAGCAAAATAGTCCTTTAAACACTCCTTTAGTTTTTGAACATTCTTTTCTTGTCTAAACAAATTTTCATTAACTCTCCAAGATCTTCTTTCCTCTTTCTCTTGAATCAGCTCCATCCAAACTGGACTATGATCCGTCAGTGATCTAGGAAAAATCTTTACATTCTTTACTTTATTATACAAGTCCGTGGTAATCAAGAAAAAGTCAATTCTTGAAAAAGATTGGTGTCTATCAGAAAAAAAAGTAAAATCTCTCTCCTCTTGATTACGTTCCCGCTGCATTATTAGTCTGCCGTTTCCTATGAAAATGGGCATAAGGGCAAAACAGCTTTCCAAACTGGTGAGGTTTGAGCAAGACGATTGCTCCCTGATGGGAGGGATTCTTGTCACACAATTAACCAAGCCCTTACACCTAGAAATAGGTGCACACTGGGAGTTTATTTGCTTCCTGGTGGCTCCAAAAATGACTGAGGCGGTGATCCTAGGGCTAGCCAGGTTAGACAAATGGAAGCCGTTTATCTGGTGGGAGAAAGGAATGAGAACTGTGAGACTACCTATAGGCCTGATCCCCCCATTGATTCAACAGATTTTCCTGGGCATCTTAGGCCATCCAATGAGCGAGCGCATATGGCTGCCTCACTGCCTCCAGGCGAACCAGTCATCCCCAATGAGTACTGGGACCTGGCGGAGGCATTTAGTGAAAAAGAATATGATGCCCTACCCCCTCACAGACCCAATGACTGCTCCATCGAACTGGTGCCAGGAGCCAAACTCCCATGACCAAGAATGCCATGTCCCCCCTCAAAATGGAGGAGATGCAATGATACGTGAACAAAAACCTAGTGTGGGGGTTTATCGAATGGGCCAAATCTACTGTGGGAGCCCCTGTGTTGTTCAAAGAGAAAAAAGATGGGTCTCTTCATCTCTGCGTAGACTATAAGGATCTCAACGCTGTGAGTGTGGAAAATAAATACCCCAACAAACCGAGAACTAGTCATTAACATATGCTTTAACTACATTACAGGATCTTCCTTTTTAAAGGGGGGCGGATGTCAACGCTGCTAATATTGAATATTCTTGCTTTGACAATATATGCAGAACTATATGGTATTTTTAGAGTTAAATCAGGTGACAGCAAAAGGGGAGGAGAATATAAGGAAAGCCCAGGGAAAAGAAACGGAAGTGAATCTTTGCCCTCCAAGTTAATTGGAAGATGTGAATCATGACCCCAAAATAGGGGAGGGGAAATGCCTGGAATGTTATATGCAAAGGAAGGGAAATTCAGATTTTAGCATTCCACCATGCCGTGCTGACGTCTCTGCAACACTAATAAAGGCTTTTTAGGTTAAAAAATGCCTGAAAGTTCTTTGAAGTGTTTTGTTAATCAGACACATGATAGCAGGGCAAAAATCTGATGCTAGCATATGATTGGGGTGCAAATATAGATGGGAGGATTGAGGGAGAGAGAGAGAGAGAGAGAGAGAGAGAGAGAGAGAGAGAGAGAGAGAGAGAGAGAGAAGAAAGGGAAGGTGAGGGATATGGGAGAAGGCAAGAAGTGGGGTAGGGAGGAGAAACTGATCCTTTAAAGATCAAGCCAGTCTTATGGCTCCATAAGAGTCAGCTTACCAGAAAACAAGGTGGAAAGACTTTGGGGATCTTTTGAGAGACTTTGTAATCCTTAATGAAGGGATGAAGCTGGGAAATATGGAAAGTGAGTTATTTTGCTTTGTCTAGAATTGTCATATGATTTAGGGCTTTTTAAAATCCTTTTTATCCATGTGTTCTCTTTATGACCTTATTTTCTTTTAACAGCTTTAGTAAAGTTCATATTTGTTTAATCTGGGAGTTGACCCATGGCCTTCTTGTACCTGCCTTAGCTTGGTTGAGCTACTGACTCCCCAAACCAGACCAGGATACATTTTGTCTTCAATTTACATCAGTCACATTAACTTGAATATTGATATGCCAAAACTGTCAGGAAGTAACAGGCCATAAATAAATGTCTGCTATTGGAAACAGCTCCCAAGAAGTCAGATGTCTGTTCAGCACCTCAGCACAGAGATGCTGGAACTGGAGGCTATGAGCTAGGAAGCCATGAAGAAGATGGGACTTGATCTGGAGTTGAAATGAAGGGAGATTGCTGAGAAAGAGCACCTCAGGAGAAAGATAAGGAGCACCAAAACTGGTGATAGTTGTTGAAGTTGCAACACCAGGTCATCTTCACTAACTCTCTTCTTCCCAGTAGAACCCATAACTTGGGTAAATGGAAATACCCATTCATAAAGAACCATGAAAGAGATGAGATTCAGACCTCACTAACTATCTCTGAAGATACCTGCCAAGCTTACATCACGATAAAGCCAAGGAATTGATTCATATATCTCTTATCTTGAAGAGTTGATTAAGCCAGATATTGGTTGACATGTGTGTTGAGGAAAACCAATAGTTTAAAAAACATAATATTTATTCATTTGTTTGTTTACTTATTTATTTATTTATTATTAATGTATTTGATGATTATCTTGAATTCTTATTTAACAAACTTCACATATTTATTTCCTTTAGTTTTAATAAATATAAGTTGTCAAGGAAATCCAAAGGAAGAATATATAACCAATAACAATGGATAATTAGAAGTTACCAGCCTAAGAAACAATTTCACAATCATTCCCCTGCTTTGGCCATTAGATGTTCCTTAGTGTTTAGATCTGGTCTCAGGATGATAATGTAGCACTTGGGGAAGAAGATGCAGCTCAATAGTCCAGCACCAGAGGCCAAGATGGAGAAGACCTGCACGGCCACCATGTATTTTCCTTTAGTGCTCAGGTAGGTGGGGAGGAAGGAAACCCAGACACTGCAGAAGACCAGCATGCTGAAGGTGATCAGCTTGGCTTCATTGAAAGCTCCAGGAAGGTTCCTGGCCGTAAAAGCCACCGTGAAGCAAATGGTAGCAAGGAAGCCCATGTAGCCAAGGACAACATAAAACATGGTGACAGAGCCTTCCTTGCATTGAAGGATAATCTCTTCAGGCTGGGAATGCAGATCAGAATCAGGAAATGGAGGAGAAACTCCCAACCACATGGCACAGATGAGAATTTGGACAGCAGAACAAGAAAGGATGATGGAGTTGGCCAAGCTCTTCCCCAAACATCTTCTCAATTTATTACCTGGTTTTGAGGCTAGGAATGCCAGCACTACTGTGATTGTTTTGGCCAAAACAGATGACACAGCTACTGAGAAGACAATGCTGAACACTGTTTGTCGGAGAAGGCAGGTGGTTTTCCTTGGTCGGCCAATGAAGAACAAGGAGGATAAGAAGCAAAGCAGAAGGGAGACCAGAAGCATGTAGGAGAGGTCCCGGTTGTTGGCTTTGACAATAGGAGTTTCAAGGTATTTAATGAATATGATTAAAACAAAGCCTGTGATTAGAAACAAGAGTAGAGCAAAGGAGATAAGGATGATGCTGAGATGTTCTTCATAGGACAGGAAGGTTATTCTTTTGTGGATACACTGGACTCGGTTCTCGGTTGGATATTGATCATCTGGGCACTTGGTGCATTTTGTGGTATCTGAGAAAAGAAAGTAATATTTCTTTTATAGTCTTTCAAATTTCAAGAAAAACTTTGGATAAGATGTGATACAGAGAGACAGGAAAGTCTCAGTAAATGGAATGTACTTACACTACAACAGCCAAAAAAATCCCCAATACATACAACTATTAAAAGAACAACAACAACATACATTTAAAAGAAAATCTGTCTGGTGCTGCAACCTCCCTTCTCTGAGGTAATCCACAAGATTCTTATCCTGCACTGACCTTACCTTATCCCAAATGATTGGGAGAAGTAGCAATTCTCCAGAGGTTTAAGAGGATGGGGGCCTATTCAATTTCAAGGGGGAGTGGGTCCAATAAAACAAGAACTGCACCAGAAAAGCAGGCTTCTGATAATCCATAAAGTGGGAATCCTTTAAGGGAACAGAACATTTGCATGCAAAATATTATGTGCTCTGGTGGGAGAAGCAGATATCCTCAAGGAGAGGAAGCCCTGCAGATACCCTGGTTTTGTCTAATGGAGGGTTTGAAAGGTGAATTTAATTGCACCTGGAAAGAAACTGGGATTCTGCGGAGCCTGCACAGTAGGGGTGTCCTATAGAAGAACACATGGAAACTCAACTCTGTGCATGCCTTTGCATTCTGGACCATTTTATAAATTGCAGGTGAATCCTGAATCCTCTGTTTGGTTTTCATTGTTCCTTTAACCCAACATCTCTCCCTCTATTTTTCCTCCCAGTTAGATATTGCAGCTTATAAGGATATATGGTCTTACTCAAGATTAACTGATTAAATGAATGATTGATAGATGTATCTATCAACCTGTAATGTAAAGTTGGTCTACTCTAGGTAAACAAAACCCATTGATCTAAAATCATTCCTCAAGTTACAAAGAATACAGATATTTCTAAGAAAGATAAATATGAACAGAAACATCCAAACTAGGAAATGAAAGAGATTTCCCATGCAATCCACAACATCTTTCTTTCTACCTCATCCTTCAAGATATTTTTTTTTATTCTTCCCATTATGGAAGAAATTGGACACCATGGAAATTAAAAACTAAACAATCAAACTTACATGTGTCTTTAACATGTATATTGATCAAAGTTTCCCTATGGTCTCATTCACCTTCCTGAGTGGAGATGGTCCCCTCTGGACAAGGAATGCAGTCGTAGCAGCAAACTGGCTCTCCTTCTCGAGCCTGCTTGACAAATCCAGGAAGGCATTTTTCCACACATTTAGACTGAGGCAGAGACTAAACAGAAAAAGAAGAAATGCCAAAGAAAATATGTTAGGATTCACCATCCATGTAAGATGGAGGTAGACATGAACATCAGCCATGTCGTCTCTGGGCTTCATGTAGGCAAATATGAAATCTCTGACCACTTCC
The DNA here is from genome assembly GCF_016545835.1 of Crotalus tigris. Taxonomy (NCBI): domain Eukaryota; kingdom Metazoa; phylum Chordata; class Lepidosauria; order Squamata; family Viperidae; genus Crotalus; species Crotalus tigris. The sequence goes on along the minus strand of NW_024100402.1, from coordinate 50,951 downwards.
AAATGGTGGCAGGAGAAACAATTGCAGGAAGATGCCTGAATGTTCCTCCCTTTTTCTTCTGACTTATCAGATTACAATAAAGTGGTTTCTACTTAACAAAGTCTGGAGGGATGAAATTGAGAAAAGGTTTAACCATTAAGTGATAACCAGTGTTTCCCTCCTCATAGTGGAATTAACATGCATTCCTTCATTCTTCATACATGCTTTATTTAAAATATAATATCTAAAATACTAAATTTTAGAGTAAACTTTACTATAAAAGATTTATTAAATTTTCATTTCATTGGATTTATTGAAATAGAATAAAACTGTGATGAAGAAAGAAACTTTTGACAGTAGGATCTGGAAAGGATTCTTCTGGAGTGCATAAAATTTTGCATGGCTACTTCCCTTTGAAAGCTGTCCAAAATTATCTCCCAGTTAAGAAAAAATGGGAAATTCCCTTACAGATTGTCAACCTTAAAGATATTCTTCATTCATATATACACTTGTTCAGTTTATATGGCTGTCATGCTGGTGAACTAAAACTAAAACTGGCTGACTAGTTTCTAAAACTATAGTGAGGTGAGATGGAGGTGAGGTCATGAGAACGTGTCCTTTAAAAAGGGTGAGTCAGGCATGTTTTGGTGTGGTACATGGGTCATGAGTGTGAGCCCCGTGTTGGAAATGGATATTCAACACAAGGTATCCAATACAAGGTCCTTTTTGTTGAAAGAATACAATTAGGTGACACAATGTGACAGATAAATACACACCCATATTTATTATTAATTTGATTTTTAGCCTCTCAGTGTGTCCTAAGGCACCTAATAATCAAGATAAACAGTTGCATTCAAGAGATTTTCAGATGAAATGCACTTTTACAATCCAATGCCCAAAGAGAGGCAGGTATAAGCATGTTCTCACCTGATTAGAAACATCCCAGACTATGAACCTGCAATTTTGGGAGACCCTTGACTCCAACCATGACAAATATGAACCTTATTTCCAAATTGGACCAACAAGACCTCCATCCACTCTGGATTTCCTTTCCTCAGATTCAGTCCAAATCTGAACTCAAGGACTGGTCAACAGAATTGCTTTCATTTCGATATTTGAAGACAAAAAACTAGTGAACCTGAAGATATTAACACCAAAATCTCCAGCATATGAGGCCCTGTCTCACCAGTTTTATGGTGATACTAAACTGTTCAAAGGACACTAAATGGCAATGATTTGTGTCCAAAATAATAATCACCCCATCTTTCATTTTGGATCAGCTTACAACAGGGTTCAGCATGACAGCATCAGAAGGGAAACCTTGGTCAATAGAACTGAAGCATGCTTATCTGCCTAAGAAAATTATAGAGGTTTTACTCCACACATTCAATTCTCAGTGAAGGTTACCCACTTTTTTGACTGGGTTTAGCCCACTTGAAACGGCTTTGGAAAAAAGAGAAAAGACATCAATATTTTCCTCACCTTCTTGAGGAACTTTAAATGTGACAAAGCATCTTGGTTGATTGTAAGTCATTGTCTTTCAAAACTCCCCAATAGCTTGTCGATGGGATCCTCCTTGGGGAGAACTAACCTACTAGTAATATCCAGATCTGCTGCTATGTCTCTGTTCTGATCCAAGTACAGTTTAATCAGGGAAAGATTGTATAATTCCCTCCTCTTTAGAAATGGATGGAACTAGAATGGAAACATCTAGGAATTTAAAAGCAGAAATCTTGGTTTCTTATCCCTTATCACTTTTTACATTTGAATCTTTCTTCTATGGTTGTTTAACTTGCAAATATTATGAGTTGGGAGAACAAGTGTTCCCATTACCTTCAAAACTGAAGTACAAAGATTCAGCAATATTTCAAATCATGTAGTATACTGATACAATGTATATTGACAAAATGTAATTGACAAAAGTGGTCAATCATATATAACAATCTATTAAAGGTCACCAATCAAGTAAACAAAATACACAAATAACGAGAGTATTCATGAACTCCTTGCAAACAATAGGGTGATTACCAGAAAGCAAGGATTTGTTAAGAAGCAAGTTGCCAGGCTAATCTTCATTCAGGTAGAGGAGATAGGAAAAATGACCAGATGAAGTAATTCTACTTTATTGTAAACAAAATCTTGCAATGTGAAACTACAAATCTTTCACCATCTCTTTTGACAGTTAAAAAATTTAGGGAGGACTTTTTCTGAGTTTCTTTCTCTGCCTGTTTCGCAGCTGTGGGTTCCCCCTCCCAAACCATCTTCCTTGCATCCCTTTCTCTGATCCTCCTTAACAGATTATGTGAATGATGGTGGGATAACTTATTTTTAGGAAAGAATTAACAAGATGCTTCATAATGTGATGAATGGAGACCTAGTCAATTGAGTGCTGGATGGTATGAGATAATTAAGTGGATATAACTGTCTCAAAAATTGTACTCAAATAAATATTAATATTACTGATAAAATTGGGGAGTTACAAAAAACAATTACCGTAGACCTTGGTCATTATTTCTTTTATATTTTCATTAATAAAGGAAGTAGATAAATCATGATTTTGTGATGGAAAAATTATAACAACACTTGGAGAAAGTTATTTTGGTCTCCTTTAAAAATTCCCAGCTTCTCTCAGGTCCCTGTAGATCACTGTCAGGATGATACCAGGTCCTCTTGCAGGCACCACACTTGGAGAGGACACTGCACAAAATTTCCATCAGCTTTAGTCAAGGACAAAGAAGAGGAGGAAGAGATCAAAGGAGTTGCTTCAAGTCTTGAGGAAAGACATCAAGCAGAAGAGCCTTGTTGGAATAGAATAGAATGGAATGGAATGGAATGGAATGGAATGGAATGGAATGGAATGGAATGGAATAGAATAGAATAGAATAGAATAGAATAGAATAGACCTGGAAGGGACTTTGGAGGTCTTCTAGTCCAGCCCCCTGCTCAAGCAGGAGAACCTATACCATCTCAGACAAGTGACTGTCTAGTCTCTTATTAAAAATCTTCAGTAATGGAGCAACCATGATTTCTGGAGGCAGACTGTTCCAGTGGTTAATTGTCCTCACTGTTAGGAAGTTTCTCCTTCATTCCAGGTTGCTTCTCTCTTTGATCAGTTTCCAACCACTGTTTCTTGTCCTAGTTTACTGGAGCTTCAAATCTGAAAAAGTCTGTGAACTTTTTTCCGAATATATAAAAGATCTTGGTTGTTAAAGGGAGGATGCAGCATTCTTCTGATAAGTAGGAGATGTTTTGCAGAAGCTTAAGATCTTAAACCACCAAGCCTGGAGAGCAGAAAAGACCCTGAAAAGGAATTTAGTTTGAAGGATCCTTGTTGGGACCCCCTACCTTCCACGGCTGCAGCCTCGGAGTCCCCAACCTCTCTTCTCCCTTCTTCCTTCTCCTCTGGGGTTTGGATGCAGCACTTAAGGCGTGGGCCAGAATCTTAATGATGCTATAGGTAGCACTATCATTTATGATCTGCATCCTATTCTTTTTCTTTCTGATCTCCACTGGTGCTTTCTGGGTGCATCTTCTCCGGCCTTTGACAGAAAAGGTGTGTTTTGAAAGAGAACAGTGAAAATACTCAGCTTGAAATTGAGGGTCCACAAAGAAATCTGTTTTAAAGGCATTATCGTTTTTCCAACTCTTTTTATACTGAAGGGTAAAGCTCCAAATACTATGGATGTGCTTGAGACACCAATCCTTTTTCATTGAAAATCCTCCAAGCAGTGTCATGATCCAGACTTTCCCTTCAATGGGTCCAGGCAAACCTTCAAGTGCTGAATGGAAGAGAAGAATTCTGTCCAAAAGGGAATCAAATTCTATGAAGTGAACAAAGACGTTGACTTGTCTCCACTTAGAGAGGGCATCCCTGAGGAATGTGGTATGTCCAGTCGTTGAGAATCGTTGTGATATAACAACACAAATTCTATTCTTAACAAGCATAGGAGTAAAAGTCCTCATGAAATTCTCTCCCTTCTCTGTGTCTGGGGCAAAGAGACCAATCAGGGTCCATCCAAAATGGAGAAGAATTTGGACAATTCCTGGGTACTGGATCCCTTCTTTGGGGAGCATCGGATGGAAAAAAGGGAATTGACTTTTATCACTCAGAGCCTCTGAAGCAATTCTCTCACTAACCTGAAAAAAGCAATTCTGTGTTATATTTGGGGTCCTACCAAGTCCCAATTTTTAGCTTTTAATAAATCTAATATTTTTCTCATGCACATATTAGAACATTTCCTGTTGATTAGTCATTAGGCTGGCTATGGAATTCTGGGAGTTGAAGTCCACATGCCTTAAAATTGTCAAGGTTGAGAAACACTGCATTAGGCCATATCAAGATACAGAATATAAAACACAGAACATTAACAAGACTCCATGTAAAAACAGAATTTAAAAAAATAAGTACAATAGAATAAGCATAAAGAATGAAAATAGTATTTCTTTATAACCCCAAAATTTACCACAATCAGACCATAATTTTCTTCCAAAAAGGGCTTTATTATATATAATTTTTGAATTCTGATCACAGAGGAAATAGTTTTTTTTAATAGATTGTTTTTCAATAGATTGTTTCTCTAAAGTGCAATCCAAGATGTTGATCTCCTTCTTTCTTAAATAATTATCATTAAAATAATAGATGTATTACATTTTATGTTTCTGGAGCTCCACAAATACAAGTATATTCATTGTAAGGAATTTGGAAGATTTAACTCAATACTAGCAAGGTACATTTGTAGCAACTGATGCCTTTCAGTGTGCCAATCTTACTGAAGATGGCCCTACTTTTCTCTCTTTTGACCATCTTGGATTCTTTGTGTAGCATTTTTTTTAGGTTTTTCTCGAGTGGCAAAAAAGACAGGGAGATGACAGTTCCTAATATAAAATCAAGAATGTTTTAAATGAAATTTGTTTGTTCTAATAGCGTTTGGGGACTTTTATCAGTTTCCCTACCAATAATATTATTAAATTATATGCCCCAATTTCATAAATTGTAAAAATTCCCAATTCTGCTCTGAGGGCAGCAGCTGAAGTCCTTTTATCCACCCTCAAGATACTTCTCAGATGATGTCATCGGATTTGTTCTAGTAGTGATATAAATTAAATCCCAAAGCTCAGCTCAATATAAGTGCGTAATGGAAATGTTGGTATTTTGTATTTAATAATTCAGTCTAAGGAAGTCACACACCTATAATTTTTTTTAAAAAAGAAATTAACAGTGCATTCACTTGTGCCTTCCAAATGAGCTCCTTTGATGTTGAGGGAGCCCAGATCCAGTCTCAGAGAAAAGTTCCCCCAGGTGAGGAAAGGTGTGAACTTGCTCTGTTGCCTCCTCATCGATTAGCCCTATAGGGCAATGCTGTCATTTTCCAAAGACCATAATTTTTGACTTTGACTTATCCATAATTATTATGAGAATAGGATCCAAGTCCTCTTAACAGCACATGCAACCCACATGTCATATTGGCAACACCTTTGCCTTACCTTTAGTTACATATCAATCCTACTGCTCATGGCTCCATTGACCCCCAAACACACTCTCAAACAAATAAACAAAAATGGGATGGAAGGGACCATGGAGGTTTTCTAGTCCAACCCCGTGCCCATAGCAAGAGATCCTATACCAATCTAGACAAAAGGAATGTCCAGCCTCTTTTTAAAAATCTCCAGTAATGGAGCACCCACAACTTCATGAGGCAAGCTGTTCCACTGATTAATTGTTCTCACTGTCAAGGCTTGTAGAAAGGACTTTGAGCAGAGTCAACATCCTGAGCTCCATTTGAAGGGCGGTCAGTTTCTTCCATAAAATTTCTTTGCTTACTGTGTCAAATGCACAAAGGCAGCAAACCATTATTTCCTCTGATTGATATTTTTATAGTTAGATGGTTCAAGACAAAAGAATTGTCAAGAGTGGATCACATCTGCTGGTTCTTCTACAAGGAATGCACTTTTCATCCACTTACTATCAGTTCTTTTCAAGTGGACATTTGCAAATAGTGTAGTCACAATATCTGTTAGAGAAATGGATCTGGAATTGCTAGGATCATTTTTAGTCCCTTTTTTTATGTATAGGAATTACAATTGCCATCTTTGACCCAAATGGGTATGGTGGATATTATTTATATGTGCAAATGTATCTGTCAATATTTCTTGAATTGTTCAGCAGCTTGAAATTCCTCTCCAGAGGCCATATTGCTCTTCAGACATTTTATGATGAATTGGATCATGAGAATTTTAGGGCAAAAAATAGTTGATATGTTGCCTAACACAGGGCTTTTCAACCTTTTCACCCATTGTACCACTTTTAGGATAAGGCAATATCCTAGCAAGGTGTCAAAAACTTGATGACCAAAAAAAGAGGAAAAATGACAAAGTACAGGTAGTCCTCGGATGACAACAATTCGCTTAGTGACTGTTCGAAGTTACAATGGCCCTGAAAAAAGTGACTTATGACCATTTTTCACACATATGACTGTTGCAGCATCCCCAGGGTTATGTAATTTACATTTGGATGCCTAGCAACCGATTCATACTTATGATGGTCACAGTGTCCCAGGGTCATGTGATCACCTTTTGCAAATTTTTGACAAGTGAAGTCAATGGCCAGGGGATCATGGCCAGCTCATCACTCAGGTTGTGGGATGCCTGTGGGGGGTGCGGATGGGGATGTGGAGGGGGATGCATGGGTCTCTATTGGAGAGGGGTGGGACAGGCATGGGCGCTTTCTTTCCCTCACTCAATCCCTCCCATTGTCCCCTCCTTCCTTCTTTTCTTCCTTTCTTCCTTCCCTCCCTCCCTTCCATTGTCCCTCATTCCCTCCCTCTCATTGTCCCTTCCTTCCTTCCTTCCTTCCTTCCTTCCTTCCTTCCTTCCTTCCTTCCTTCCTTCCTTCCTTCCCTCCCTCTCATTGTCCCTTCCTTCCTTCCCTCCCTCTTTGTCCCTTCCTTTTCCCCCTTCATTCCCAGGAAGGGACAAGGGGAGGGGGAAAAGTTGCCAGCCCAGCTGTCAGCTGTGCTTCCGGTGGCCATGGCTTGAAAAGCCTGGTTTTGGCAGGCAGAAGCGCATTTTCCTCACTGTGTGGAGTGGCTGGGTGAGGCAAACCAGCAACATCCTGAACCTGCCTGTGTGCACGCAGAGGCAGAGGAGAGCTCCTGCCCAGCTCACTTGCTCGCACTTCACCAGAAAACATGCTGCTTGCTAATTTAGCAGAAGCACCAGGATCAGCGCCAGGCTCCAACTGATCCGTGCTTCTGCTAAATTAGCAAGCCTCATGTTTTCTGGTGAAGCATGAACAAGTGAGTTGGGCAGGAGCCCAAGAGAGCAGCTACTGCTGATCTGCGCTTCTGGGTGTCTCTGCAGAAGCGTGGCTCAGTTGTAGCTGCAGACGCCAATCCTGGGCTCCTACCCAGCTCACTTGCTTGCGCATTGGGAAAACATGCTGCTTGCTAAGTGAAGCCCCAGGATCAGCGCCGGGCTACAACTGATCCACACTTCTGGGCGGCTGGGCAGGAATCGTTCGCTTGCTGGCCCTTCCCCCCAAAACACGCCACTTGCTCACTCACCTTTCATCGCTCGCTGTTCCTCTGAAAACAGGCCGCTCGCTCTGTCTCTCCTCACTGCTTCAGTAAGAAAAGGCTCTTCTCTTCTCACTGCCCTCTTCCTCCTTTTCTCTTCCGGGTGCACCAGAAGCTCCAATTACTATGTCACCACATGACAAATCCTAGGGATTCTGCCAAGCTCTGCAGCTCCAGCTGATCTCCTCCAGGTCTGTGCAGCTCTGCTTTAACTGGATCCCTCCCCCACTCCAATTAGCTAGGGCTCGCATACCACCAGCCAGGTGCTAAAGTACCACTGATGGTACTTGTACCACGGGTTGAAAAGCCCTGCCCTAACATATTTGTAGATTTTTAATAAAATGGTTGGTTAATGTTAGTGGCCTGTAAAGCTTCATAATACATATATGTTTTATCATCAGTAGGAAACGTAATCCCGTAGGACTCTGTTTAAAAATCTGAGATTTGTTCATGATTGAGGATATCATTATTTTGGTTAAGACCATATAAAAAATGTGAGATTTCCATCAGTACTGCACATTCCTATTGTACAGAAGATCCTTTGACTGGACACAGAGCCTCTCCCTCACAAGTCTGTGAAGCAGAAGCACAAGCAGAAGCCTCTAAGCAGTTGGAATGATGTCATGAAAAGACAGGTCTCTTTTGATCCTTGCTTCCTCCCGACTGTATACCCCAATCCTTATTTATAATACTTAATAATGCCATGGTGAAAAGATTATTTGTAGCAGAACCAGTTCTTAAACACCCTGATGAACCTTTCATCATCCAAGCTGATGCTAGTGATGTTGCGGGGAGCACAATCCTCCAACAAAAAAACCTCAGGGGGGATCTGCAGCCCTGCGCCTACACTTCACGAAAGCTTTTGGGAAAAGAGAGGAGATGGGCTGTTTGGGAGAAAGAGGCTTTTGTAGTGAGATTTGCGTTATTAACTTGGCGCCATTTCTTGGAAGGGAGTAAAGTGCCTTTCAAAGTATAGACTCATCATTATTATTATTCAAAATAATCTTGAATTCCATAGAGAAGACATGGTTGGATCTATCGCTTACACACCAACACCTCAGTCACTTTACAGAAAAGGAAGGACAAACACAAACCTGGGGGACTTTGTAGGTGCCTCCTAATGTTGACATCTGGATGGAGCTCTCTCTGTCAGCTGCATCAACAAGAGCTAAAAGCTTCTCCTTCCTTCCACAGCTGTAGTTGGGAACATTGGCTTCTCCAGTAGATAGCATGTCCAGTAAGGCATCTGAAGTGCCGAGGGTGTTATCATAGTTGTCATGGATGTTGTAGCCAAGTGTGAGATTGTGCAGGAGCTGGAGATTCTCCTTTAGCAGTTCAATATTGAAAACCATAGGTAGTAATATTAGCTTTCCATAGGATAAACTAGTGTAAAACCATGATCATATCAATATTAGTATCATCGAGCAACATCAACAACAATACTTTTTCTCCATTTAATCATCTTTTTTCTCTACAAACCAGCTGAAACATAAGCCAATACTGATCCAAAACTAGAGGCAAATGATAGTCACCCATCACCTTTTAATAATGTTAGTGTTGAGGATGGGGATAGTCTTCAAAAAGAAACATACAATTATTTTGTACTAATATTCATAGCCCAGAATAATTGTCATTAAAGAAGAACCACCATTAAAGGAAGAAGATTTTTGATGTGACCCAGAGAAGCTGTTCTAAAAACAAGTCATCTTCTATTCCTCTAAAAATCAGACACTGCATATCAATCAGATATAAAAATATGGAACCATTTCAATTATTACTTTCAACCAAAGTCAGTATTCCAGTCATGAATTTAGGATTGAACAGAAAGAGGAAAATAATGTGGACTTCTTTCAGGTTTCATTTGCCTCATGTTTCTACTCTCAGAAAATAAGGCAAAAGAGAGAGGCTGTGTTAATCACAAAGATTCAAAAAAATTGTCAGATCCTTCAATATAAGAGTAAGTAAAACAAGAAGAAAAAAAGAAAAGCGTTAGAACTGCAAATAGAGGGAATGAAACTCCATCGCATGACTTACAGCCGAATCTGACTACAAGGAGCCATGTTGAAAGGGAATGTTGCAGGTGTTATTGCTGATGCAGAGATGACTATACCAATGAGAAGATCTCCTGGCCTGTAATAGCTCCATGGCTTTTCTCCATCCTGGTGGTCCAAATTCAGTGGGCATTTCATTCTCAGCTTTCCAGAGAGTGGCTGGGACATCAGCAGCATCAGAAGCAGAAGCAGGAGGTCCATAATTCATGGGGTGGAATCAATCTCCTTCCTATTTCTAAAGAAGAATTACAAGAATTCAAAGCACTCTGACAGGGTGGAATATCCAGTAACTTTCCTGATTCAACAGATAAACCAAGATTCACCTGAAAGACAGATTCAAGAGCACAGTTCCTGTCTGTCCTGTAATGTGAACCACAAAAAGCATAGCCTGTGATATTTATCCTTTTCTGATGCAAGATACCTTCCATGTTGATCCAGTCTGATGTTTACATCAAAGGCAGTCACTGGAGACATAAGAAAAGAGGTCTCAGAGACAGGGATGGTGATGATTGCAGTGAGAAGGAGCTTCTGCTCTTGGGACCACAAACTTCTTCCATGTAAGGAGGAGTAGCTGGAGAAAAGCACCTTAGAGAAAAGTCACAGATAGACCCCTTGGGGCAGTGTTCTGTAGTGGTCTTAGTCCTTCCTGTTAGGACATGTCCAGAAAGTCATGCTGGATGGAGATAGTTCAACAGCCAGGAAAGTAACTTCTGCTGTCTTTCAATGGGGCTTCTTGCCTCCAGAGGCTGCTAGGGAAGGTCACCCAGAGTTATGGACTTTGGTGCCACTCTTGGTTGGTGACACTTAACTCTAGTGCTGCCTGTGCTTTAGCTCCATGGAAGCACTCAGTATCCTTGAACCCAGCCTAATGTTAAGAGTTTGGGATTTTCTTTTCAATGAGATCTCCACGTATCAATCCTAATTTGGAGCTGATTTTATAATTCCTTGTAACTGAAGTGAAATTTCATTTGCCATCTGTTCTAGAAACATCACTTTTTGCATGAGAGCTGGCTAAGAGGCAGGAAAGTGACAGCCTGGGATAGCACCATGGGCGCACAGAGAGAAAATTGTAGAGTGGGTAGAAGTTTTAGTTTCCTTGATTCTTTCTGTGTTGTTTTTCCATACTGATCCAATGAGAACCATTAAATTTTGCTATTTCTTGGTTTAAATAAAACAATTGTGCTGTTAGGCCTGCAGTTGAGATGGTGGCAGCACCCGCAGTGCACTGGATGGTGTGAGCTGATTTCTTGCCGCAACCACCCGGAAGTTGGTTTATATGGACCTGGTGGCAGTTCCTCTGGTTGTGTAGATGCACTCGGTGTTTTGCGACTCCTGTGACATTCCCATCTCTGAGGCTTTGTTTGTCCTCCCTAGAAGACTTCCATGTGCTTATAGCTTGAAGTCCCTGTGTTCTGCTTTATCTTGGTCGATTTTTGATAGATTATGTTTCTTATCTGGAGGGGGGATGTTAATATGGACAGCTTGGCCTAGAAGGGAGAACTGGAGGTTTGACTGATAGGGGGAGCTGATGGGATGGGGAGGTCCATCCTTACCATGAGGAGCATAGAATGACCAATATCCCAGGTCCATCATTTGAAAATTGTCCCACTGTATTGTCCTCAGTTTCCACTCTCAGTGCCTGCCTACCTGATCTTTGATGGCTCCAGGTACTGGCTGTTCTTTCTGAATGCCAAGTGGATGTGTAACATGGCTTCTCTTGTCCATGATGTTACCTGCCATCTCGCCCCAAAACCTCGTTGTGCCCAGAGGGGAGGGAGCATGCCGTGTCCGGTTTCCCAAACCTAGCAAGGGCCAGGAGAGCTTTGCAGTCTCCCAACAGCCTGAGGATCAGGGTGGGAAGCTTCAAAAGCAGCCGCCATTTCTACAAGGATTTGTCGGAGTATTCAAAATGGTGGCCACTTCCGGCAGTCATGGGGATTAGGTCCAAGCACTGCAGGGTCCCGTTGAGGGAGAGATCGGAGGGGGAGAGATGGAGGGCACTGCAGCATCCCTATGGTCAGCCCAAATTATGGAGTATCAACATTTACATTCCTTGAGACACATTAAATTAAAATACATTGAATGACATTCCTGAAAAATGAATTCAGAAGAGGGACAATTTCTATAGGAAAGGAATCCCATTCATAAGAAAAGGTCTCAAATAATGTTTGGCTCAGGACAACAAGTGTTAGACTGACACCCACAGAGCTACCACAATTTGTGTAGTAGAATCATAATTGCTAACCACCCTGGCTGGGGTGCCTAGTGGTGCCCTTCTTGCTATTCTGTGGGACCCCCCATGGCTCCAGCTTCCAGCCAGAGGGAGGGTTGTTACTAATCTACATCTGCAAGGCCCCAAGAGCCCCAATCCTTCCATAGCATGAAGGGACTGGACAGCCATTTGTCTGAAAGGGCCTAGGGTCTCCTGCCTGAGCAGGGGGTTAGACTAGAAGACCTCCAGGGTCCCTCCCAACTCTGTTATTCTGTTATTCTCTCCACAGTGGCTGGGGAGACATTTTCCTTTCACACAAGGAAAGCTTCCACATTTCTTCAAAAATGAATGGTAAAATATAAGTGCTTTCAACTAATAGCAACATTAATCTTAATACAAAGTGTTTTCTGTTTCAGCTCCCTAATTTCTATAAGCTCTTATTCCACACTGTTTCCTTTAATGTCAGGGGTTTGTCTCAGGGGCTGCCCCAAAGAAGAGGGGGTCAAGCTATTCTCCCAAGAACCTGGAAGGACAAGAAGCAACGGATGGAGATGAACCAAGGAGAGAAACAACCTGGAACTAAGGAGAAATTTCCTGTTACAACAATTAACCAGTGGAACAACCTGCCTCCAGAAGTGGTGAATGCTCCAACAGTGGAAGTTTTAAGAAGAGACTGGACAGCCATTTGTCTGAAAGAGTATAGAGTCTCCTGCCTGAGAAAGGGCTGGACTAGATGACCTCCAAGGTCCCTTTCAGCTTTCTTTTATTCTATCCAATTTCACTGCATCTTCCTCCCTTTTGTCTGTTTTTAGTTTCCATGTCATATTTTCCTTGTGTTAAAGTCTTGAATTTTTCGTTCATTTTAAATATAGTGATATAGATATATAGATATAGATAGATATAGAGATAGAGATAAGAGATAGAGATATAGAGATAGAGATGATATAGATATATAGATCTAGATATATAGAGATAGAGATAGAGATGATATAGTTATAGATATATAGATCTAGATATATAGAGATACAGATACAGATACATATATAGATAGAGATATAGAGATATTGAGATAGAGATAGATATAGAGATAGAGATGATATAGATATATAGATATAGATATATAGAGATACAGATACAGATACAGATATATATAGATAGAGATAGATAGAGATAGAGATATAGAGATATAGATATATATTTAAATACTCTTTCATTTTCTCCGACTCTGGGCTGCATCTGATCAGAGTTTCCTAAAAGAGAAGATTTCGCCTTCAACTCCTCCACTTCTGAGCCAAGGTAAAAGCCCCGCCCCCCTCTCTCCCTAGTGGCTGCCTCTAGTCCTGGCCTGCCCCTGTCGTCGTGGCAACCCAGCAGCAGCCAATCAGGCAGGAGGGAAGAGACAAGGGTTGCCTGGGAGCTCAGCCACCAATCAGACTCCTGGAGAAGAGGCCGAAGGAGCAAAGACAAAGGGGGGGGGAGAGGAAAATGTCCAATAAGGAGAGAGAATTAGAGAGTTTTTCCTGTGATGAGAAAGAGGCAGAAACTGCCAGAGATGCAGAGGGAGGGGAGGCCGGAGTCCTGGAAGGGACTTTCCCCCCCCCCAGAAATCCCTGCAATGGAGGGCTTCTCCTCCGGGGGGGCTTGGGCAAGGGGGGGGGGCTGCCCAGGAGAGCCCAGCCGGAGGGACTTTGGGGGCCAGGAGGGACCCCCAGGATGCCCCTTCCTCAGAGACCCAGAGGGCCCCTTCAGGGAGACCCCCCCGGCCTTTCCCTCCCCAGCAAAGCCGGATCCCCCTTGGGAGACCCAGGCCCTGCATGGCTTCTCCCCCCCAGGAGCCTTTCCTGGAAAGACACGAAGGGGAACCGGAGCCTCACAAACCCCCCTTGGCTGCCTCTCCCCCTGAAATGCAACTCCAAAGCCCATCATCCACCTTAGCCTCTTCCCAGAATGGGGGGAGTGAAGGGTTCCCCCAGTTCCCCTCCTCCTTCCTGAGCCTTTTCTATGGGCAACGTGACACGTCTGGGCTTTGCTTTCCCCCCTCAGGGCCCCATGTGTGGAAGGGAGTGGCAGTGGAACATGGGTCCTTCCCCTCCCTCTCTTCCTTACGTGGGCTGAAAGGCATCCTTTATTTCTCTCATTTATCTCTCTCTCATTCTCTGTACATGGGTGTGATTTTTTTTAATTATGTCATGTCCTGATGACTAGTTTTTAACTAGCAGATTTTTATTTATTTATTTTATCCTGGTCTCACTATTGCATCAGTCTTTTTCTATTGCTGCCCTTCCACATTAACTTTCAAAATAAAGTAAACTTTGGTTTTAACTCAGTAGGAAGCTATTCCAGTTCTGTGACATGTTCAGGCATTAAGTCGTCCCCGGGGTTTTCTCTTTAACCGCTGTGCCCACAAATATCCGATTTCTTTTTCTTCAGCCACAGGTGCCGTGTATTCCCTCTGGGGCCAATTTCAAGCATGGAGCTTCCCAACCTCTCAATTCTTGCTGAGAGATTTAATTCTAGCTCTGCCCTATCATTTTGAATCCTCTGGGGATTATTGCCCTTCCATTCCTCTCCAGAGAAGGGCCCAACAAACTCTGAGTCCCAGAACTAGTTGAATTAGCTGGGATTTCTGGTGAGAGGAGAATTGTTATTATTATTATTACCCTCAAAGTTTCCGCTCTGCTCTTTGGCCGAATCCTCCAGGGAGACTTTGGGCAGAGACAGATGGAACCAGCTGCAGTTCTCTGCTTCTCTCTCTGACCCGGGAGGCCCAAAATGGAAATCTTTCCTGGGGGAGAACTTGGCTTTAGGCAAAAAGCCCCACTGGGAGATTTCAGACTTGGGACTTCCCTCCCCACTCAGGATCAGGGCTGTCTGTCTTCCTTCACACCAAAGTGGGCCACCCTGGGGAAAACAAGAGCTGAATGCCAATGCAGCCATGTTGCTGCCTGCTGGGGTCACCCCCCCAAAACAAGACCCCCCCTTTTCCATCTCCTTTCCCCAAATGGGAGCTCTTTCTTCAGCCTCTCCTTGACTCCCTTGTGCCCCCACCAAGCCCCTCTTTAATGTGTAGAAGAGTTGGGGGTCCTGCGTCCTTCCAGATGTGGCTGGGTAACATCTTCCCCTCTGGCTGGAAGCCTCTCCCCCTTCGATCCTGCCCCAAGGGGACCCTGCAGTGCTTGGGCCTGATCCTCAGGCCTGCCGGAAGTGGCCTCCATTTTGAATACTCCGAGGAGTCCTTGTAGAAATGGCGGCTGCTTTTGGAGCTTCCCACCCTGATCCTCAGGCTGTTGGGAGACTGCAAAGCTCTCCTGGCTCTTGCTGGGCTTGGGAAACCAGACCCTGCATGACGATGGGGCAGCTTCAGATGAGCTCCCTGAAACCTTTTCCTGGCTTTGACCCTCCCTCACTCCCCCCAAACCCCACATTTCTTCAATAAAGAACACAAAAAAAGCTGGAAGAGACAAACCTTTTCATCTTGCACTGCCCCGTCCCCCAAATTAGGTGCTCAAACTAAACTCCCCACCTCTGCCCTCAAATCCCTACCCTCTTTAACAATTTGCTAGATATACTGCATGCCTGAAATAGAAGATCGGAGTTGAAAGGGACCTTGGAGGTCTTCCAGTCTAACCCCCTGCTCAAGCAGGAGACCTGACCATTTACCCTTTCAGACAAACGTTTGTCCAGTCTCTTCTTGAAAAACTACAGTGTTGAAGCACCCACAACTTCTGGAGACAAGTCGTTCCATTGATTGTTTTGTTAGGAAATTTCTCCTTAGTTCTAGGTTGGTTCAAAATCTGTAAGTTTACTTTGACTGCAGAGAGTCAAAGAATAAATAAAAGCAAGGAAAAAAAGCAATGAATTTTTTTTTGCTCTGTCCCACTGCATGCGAGGAGCCCCCCCCCCCAGAAGAGACGTTTTTGATCCCACCCAAGGCTGCCCTGACTGGATCGGATGAAGGGCTCTGCCTTCCCTTCTCTCTTCCAGAGCCCCCTCCCTGCCCTTGTCAGGAAGGCCCACAGGCATCCTGTAGGCCCCTCTCTCACTCCTGGCTCTCCAGGACCCGTGCTTCATTGCCCCCCTCCCGAGTTGCCTTCATGAGGACCTGAAACTATTCTCCTTGTCAGGATTGGGAGATTCTTGTAACTGCTCTGCAGCACAACCAGCTGTAAAAATCGGCCCAATTTTAGAGAGTTGGAGGCCACCTGGCTGGGCTTGCAAGAACAGAGCCAGGCACAGCAAGGCTCACAGCCTCAGCCGACTGGGTGAAGGTGGTCAGAAAGGCCCTGGGTGGAGCTGAGCCAGAGACCTTGGCAAGGATTTCAGGAAGTGCTTTGCCTTTGAAGGAACGGCTGAAAGTTCCCTTCCCTAACATCTTTGTGTGAAGAAGCTACAATCTCAAAGCAGACCGGCCTTCATCCTTAGGAACCTGCTAGAGAGCAAGAAAGATCAAGAATGCTTAGGAAAGCAAAAGTAGTCAAGAATGCTTGTTCAAGAGAAACCCCAGACGTAACCCATGAGACCGGGCAACAGTTGGGGAAAGGGGAACTTGGGGGCAAAACCTGAGATGCTCCTTCCTTTGCAAAACAGGACCACAAACTAGAGACTGATCTCTCGTCTTGTGAATGTTGCCATGCTGGATAGCCAGAGACCCTGAATCCAAAGGCAGATCCTATAAAAGGTTTTCCATCTTCTGTGCACACATACTGCATTGGCCATCACGTAGATGGTTTGTGGTGAGTCTGGGTGAGTTCACACAACACCCTTAACTTAGGTTAAGGGAAGAGAACTGCTACATTGGCATAATGTATCATGCCAAAATATTAAACCAGATGCTGGCTTAGCATGATGAATTTTCTTCACACATTGGCACAGGACAAGGGTCCCAGCTACTGGAATTTTATTTTATTTTTACTTAAATTTAAATTAAACTTTATATTTAAAGTTTTAAAATCTCAGTCAATATTGTCAGGGGTTCTATGGATGACCAAAGTCCCCGGCTCCTTAGGAGTTTTTTTGGGAATGCAAGAGAGAAAGAAGCCACTTTTAATCTGGCTCCCTCTGAAGTGCAAAGCCTTTGCCCCTCCCTGTGGTCAGTGCCAGGCTGAGATGTACCCAGCTTGCTAAAAATAATGCAGAAATGCCTGAAAAAACTTGAATGGCCTAAACATGATCTGTGAACTTCACCCGTTAATTCAGTTGATGAATCCACCCAGCTCAGAAAAGAGGGTTTCTACTGAATCTAGGTGAAAGAGAGCATACGCTTCCATGATGGTCAGTGGAGTTTGATTCACTCAGCTCACCCACCTGGTGGGACACTCATACAACACACTGGCAGGGGCTCAGCAACTGAGTCCTGCAAAGGGGACTGAGGGGGTCCCACCAATGCTGGGTGTGCTGAGCCTGGCCAGATGCAAACAGGGGTTCAAACACTCAAGACTCAGGTGGGCTCTCCTAGCCTGCAGGTGCCCAGGACTCACCTCCTGAAGGGGTTCCTGCCTGACCATCCATGCTGCCCTGTGCTGCTAACAGAAGGGGGTGCATTGAATTGGACCCCCCCATCTGTGGAACCACCCCTGCTGTGATGTCCCTGCTGCTCCCCCACCCTTGCTATTTGCTAGGAAGGCTTCACCCTCAAAGAAAACTTTTCCAACCATGCCTGAGGCTGCTTGAACCGAATCATGAAGGGGCTCCTTCCTCTTTTCCTGCCCTTGACAGGAAGGGACAACCATCTCCTGCAGTCCTTCTGCCCTTCCAGGACCCCAATTTCATCAGCCTGTCTGCAGCCTTTATGAGGACTTGTTACTCGCTGTCACGATCAGGATTGGAGTTTTCCTGCTGCTTTTACAGAGAGCAACCAGATTAAAAAAATCTGCCCAAGTTTAGCAAATTGTAGTCCACTTGGCTGGTTTTGCAAGATTGAAGCCAGACTCAGGAAGCCCCACAGCCTCAACCGGCTGTGTGTGAAAGTAATCAGAAAGACCATAATGACCAGTTTTTCAGAAGCAATTTGCCATTGCCTCTTTCACAGGGTTCTGAGAGGTTGGCTGGCCCAGGTTTACCCAGTTGGCTTTGTGCCCAAGGCAGGACTAGAAATCATGGTCTCCTACTTACTAGTTTGATGCATTGATTTTTTCACTGCAATCATCACCCTCCCTGTCTCTGAGACCTCTTCTCCTACGTCTCCAGTGACTGCCTGTGATGTAAACATCAGACTGAAGCAACAAGGAAGGGATCTTGCATCAGAAAAGAATAAATATCACAGTTAAGCTTTTTGTGGCTCACATTACAGGACAGACAGGAGCTGTGCTCTTGAATATGTTTTCTCTCTCTTTCAGGTGAATCTTGGTTTCTCTGTTTGAATCAGGAAAGCCACTGGATATTCCACCCATTCAAAGTGCTTTGAATTCTAATTCTTTTTTTAGAAAGAGGAAAGAGATTGATTCCACCCCATGAATTATGGACCTCCTGCTTCTGCTTCTGCTTCTCCTTCTGCTTCTGATGCTGCTGGTGTCCCAGCCACTCTCTGGGAAGCTGAGAATGAAGTGCCCACTGAATTTGGACCACCAGGATGGAGAAAAGCCATGGAGCTATTGTAGGCCAGGAGATCTTATCATTGGTATAGTCATCTCTGCATCAGCAATCATACCTGCAACATTACCTTTCAACATGGCTCCTTCTAGTCAGATTCAGCTGTAAGTCATGCAATGGAGTTTCATTACCTCCAGTTGCAGCTCTAACACTTACTCTTATATTGCAGGATCTGACAAATATTTTAAATCCTTTTGATTAACACAGCCTCTCCCTTTTGCCTAATTTTCTGAGAGTAGAACATGAGGCAAATGAAACCTGAAAGAAGTACACATTATTTTCCTTTCTGTGTGCAATCGTAAATTCATGACTGGAATACTGATTTTAGTTGAAAGTAATGATTGAAATGGTTCTAATTTCCTCTGCCCAACCATTTCCATATTTTTATAACCGATTGATGTGCAATGTCTGATTTTTAAAGGAATAGAAGATGACTTGTTTTTAGAACAGCTTCTCTGGGTCACTTATCAAAAATCTCCTTCCTTTAATGGTGATTCTTCTTTAATGACTGAATTATTCTGGGCTATGAATATTAGTACTGCTAAAAATAATTGTATGTTTCAGATTTGTTAAACCTTTCTGAGAAATATCCCCATCCTCAATGCTAACAATATTAAAGGGTGATGGGTGACTATCATTTGCCTCTAATTTTGGATCAATATTGGCTTATATTTCAGCTACTTTGTGGAGAAAAAAGATGATTAAATGGAGAAAAAGTATTTTTGTTGTTGTTGCTGTTGATGATGCTAACATTACTATGATCATGGTTTTACACTAGTTTATCCTATGGAAAGGATAATATACTTCGCATGATTTTCAATATTGAACTGGTGAGGGAGAATCCCCAGCTCCTGCACAATCTCACACTTGGCTACAACATCCATGACAACTATGATAACACCCTTGGCACTTCAGATGCCTTGATGGACATGCTCTCTACTGGAGAAGCCAATGTTCCCAACTACAGCTGTGGAAGGAAGGACAAGCTTTTAGCTCTTGTTGATGGAGCTGACAGAGACATCTCCATCCAGATGTCAACATTAGCAGGCATCTGCAAAGTCCCACAGGTTTGTGTTTGTCCCTCCCTTTCTGTAAAGTGAGTGGGGTATTTGTTTGTAAGCAATAGATCCAACTGTGTCTTCTCTATGGAATTCAAGATAATTTTGAATAATAATATTGATAAGTCTGTACTTCCAAAGGCACTTTACTCCCTTCTAAGAAATGGTGCCAAGCTAATAACGCCCATCATACTTCAAAAGCCTCTTTCTCCCAAACAGCCCATCTCCTCTCTGTTTCCGAAAGATTTTGTGAAGTGTAGGCGCAGGGCTGCAGATTCCCCCCTAAGGTTTTTTTGTTGGAGGATTGTGCCGAGTGCAACTTCACTAGCATCAGCTTGGATGATGAAAGGTTCGTCAGGATCAGGGTGTTGAAGAACTGGTTCTGCTGCAAATAAACTTTTCACCATGGCATTTGTTAGTGTTATCTTTATTAATAATAATAATAATAATAATAATAATAATAATAATAATGTTGGAAGGGATCTTGGAGGTTATCTGGTCCAACCCCCTGCTCAGGCAGGAAATCCTAAATCATTTCAGACAAATGGCTGTCCAGTCTCTTCTTCAAAAACTTCCAGTGTTAGAGCATTCACCAATTCTGGAGGTAGGTTGTTCCACTGGTTATTTGTTCTCACTGTCAGGAAGTTTCTCCTTAGTTCTAGGTTGCTTCTCTCCTTGATTAGTTTCCATCTGTTGCTCTTGTCCTGCTTTCAGGTGCCTTGGAGAATAGCTTGACTCCCTCTTCTTTATGGCAGGCCCTGAGATACTGGAACACTGCTATCATGTCCCCCCTCGTCATTCTTTTCATTAAAATAGACATAACCAATTCCAGCAGAGAACTGTCTTTTCATGACATCGTCCCAATTGCTTAGAGGTTTCTGCTGCACACTTATGAAGGTGAGGAGAGGCTCTGTGTTCAATC
Organism: Crotalus tigris; assembly: GCF_016545835.1. Lineage (NCBI taxonomy): Eukaryota > Metazoa > Chordata > Lepidosauria > Squamata > Viperidae > Crotalus > Crotalus tigris. The sequence goes on along the minus strand of NW_024100402.1, from coordinate 30,567 downwards.
AAAGGATCTTCTGTACGATAGGAATGTGCAGTACTTATGAAAAAGTCAAATTTTTTACATAGTCTTAGCCAAAATAATGATATCCTCACTAATGACCAAATCTCAGATTTTTAAACAGAGTCCTATGGGATTACCTTTCCTACTGATGATAAAAAATATATGTATTATGAACCTTTAGGGGCCACTAACGTTAACCAACCACTTTATTAAAAATCTACAAATATGTTAGACAACGTATCAACTATTTTTTGCCCTAAAATTCTCATGATCAAATTCATCATAAAAGCTTTGAAGAGCAATAAAGCCTCTGGAGAGGATTTTCTACCAGTAGAAAAATTTAAGCAACATCCCGACTGGTGGGACCCTCCATTGACAGATACATTTACACATATAAATAATATTCACCATGACCATTTGGGACCAAGATGGCAAGTGTAATTCTTATATATAAAAAAGGGAACAAAAAGGATCCTAGCAATTCCAGGCCCATTTCTCTAACAGATCTTGTGACTGAAATATATGCAAACATGCACTTGAAAAGTATTGATAGTAGGTGGATGAAAAGTCTTTAGGCAGATGTGATCCACTATTGACAATTCTTTTGTCTTGAACCATCTAACTATAAAAATATCAGTCACAGGAAATAATGGTTGGCTGCCTTTATAGCATTTGACACAATAAACAAAGAAATTTTATGGAAGAAATTGACTGCCCTTCAAATGGAGCTCAGGATGTTGGCCCTGCTCAAAGCCCATTCTACAAGCCCTGACAGTGAGAACAATTAATCAGTGGAACGGCTTGCCTCATGAAGTTGTGGGTGCTCCATTAATGGAGATTTTCAAAAAGTGGCTGAACATTCATTTGGTCTGGATCTCTTGCTATGGGCAGGGGGCTGGACTAGAAAACCTCCATGGTCCCTTCCATCCCATTTTTCTTCAGTTGTTTGAGAGTGTGTTTGGGGCTCAATGGAGCCATGAGAAGTAGGATTGATATGTACCAAAAGGTAAGGCAAAGGTGTTGCCAATATGACATTTGGGTTGCATGTCCTGTTAAGAGGACTTGGCTCCTATTCTCATAATAATTATCTGATTATGGATGAGTCAAAGTCAATAATTACAATCTTTGGGAAAGGACAGCATTGCCCTATAGGGCTAATCGATGAGGAGGCAACAGAGCAAGTTCACACCTTTCCTTACCTGGGGGAACTTTTCTCTGTGACTGGATCTGGGCTCCCTCAACATCAAAGGAGCTCATTTAGAAGGCACAAGTGAATGCATGTTAATTTCTTTTTTTAAAAATCATAGGTATGCGGCTTCCTTAGACTGAATAATTAAATACAAAATACCAATGTTATCATTATGCAAAATACCAATGTTACCATTATGCACTTATATTGAGCTGAACTTTGTGATTTAATTTATATTACTACTAGAACAAATTCGATCGTATCATCTGAGAAGTATCTTGAGGGTGGATGAAAGGACTTCAGCTCCTGCCCTTAGAGCAGAATTGGGAATTTATACAATTTATAAAATTGGGGCATATAATTTAATAATATTATTGGTAGGAAAACTGATAAGAGTCCTCAAACGCTATTAGAACAAACAAATTTTATTTAAAACATTCCTGATTTTATATTAGGAACTGTCATCTCCCTGTCTTTTTTGCCACTCGAGAAAAACCTGGAAAAAAAATGCTGTACAAAGAATCCAAGATGGTTAAAATAGCGAAAAGTAGGGCCGTCTTTAGTAAGGCTGGCACACTGAAAGGCATCAGCTGCTACAAATGTACCTTCCAAGTATTGAGTTAAATCTTCCAAACTCCTTACAATGAATATACTTGTATTTGTGGAGCTCTAGAAAGAGAAAATGTAATACATCTATTATTTTGAATGTCAGTTATTTAAGAAAGAGGGAGATCAATATCTTGGATTGCACTTTAGAGAAACAATCTATTGGGATCCTAATATTAAAAAAAATGTATTTCCTCTGTGCTCAGAATTCAAAAATTATTTATAATAAAGCCCTTTTCAGAAGGAAATTATGGTCTGATAATAGTAAATTCTGGGGTTATAAAGAAATACTATTTTCATTCTTTATGATTATTCTATTGTACTTATTTTTATAATTCTCTTTTTATATGCAATCTCGTTGATGTTCTGTGTTTTATATTCTGTATCTTGATATGGCCTAATGACTAATCAACAGGAAATGTTCTAATAGTGAAGGAAATGGTTGGTCCCTTAGTGGATGAAAGTGGCAAGAAGGTGACAAGCAACAGGGAGAAAGCAGAACTATTTAAATCGTTGTTTGCATCTGTCTTTACACAAAGGGAAAAAACAGATCAACTTATCAAAAATAATGCCATAAAAACAGAATATAAACACAAGTTAAGATAGGAAGAAAATGGTAAGTGAGCACCTGTCCAGCCTAGATGAGTTCAAATTACCATTACCAGATGGATTATACCCCAAGGTCCTCAAGGAACTGACAGATGTGATCTCAGAACCCCTGAACTATATTTTTCAAAGATCCTGGAGCCCTGGGGAACTACCAGAGGACTGGAAAAGAGCTGATGTAGTTCCCATTTACAAAAAAGGAAAGAAAATGGATCCAGGAAATTACAGACCTATTAGCCTGACCTTGATACCTGGAAATATTCTGGAAAAGATAATCAAACAACGAATCAATGAACACCTAGAGGCAAACAAAGTCATTACTAAAAGCCAACACGGGTTTGTCAAAAATAGATCATGCCAGACGAATCTTATTGCATTCTTTGACCAAGTGACAAAATTAATGGACCAGAGAAATGCTGTGGATATAATTTACTTGGACTTCAGTAAGGCATTTGACAAAGTAGACCACAACCTACTACTCGATAAGATAGAAAAATACGGGTTAGACAGCATCACCACCAGATGGATTCGTAGCTGGCTGACCGGCCGTACTCAGTGTGTTGTCCTCAATGGAACTGCATTTACATGGAGGGAAGTGTGTAGTGGGGTGTCCCAGGGCTCTATTCTTGGCCCACTGCTCTTAAACATCTTCATCAACGATTTGGACAAGGGGGTAGATGGGGAACTCATCAAATTTACAGATGACACCAAGTTGGCTGGAATAGCCAACACTCCAGAAGACAGGCTTAAGATACAGGAGGATCTGGACAGACTTGAACACTGGGCGCTATCTAACAAAATGAAATTCAATGGTGAAAAAAGCAAGGTTCTACATTTAGGCAAGAAAAACCAAATGCACAGTAAGTGCAAAGGGATAGAATCAAGATCACGTGAAGTGTTAATACCACTTTACAATGCCTTGGTAAGGCCACACTTGGAATACTGCATCCAGTTTTGGTCACCACAATGTAAAAAAGATGTTGAGACTCTAGAAAGAGTACAGAGAAGAGCAATAAAGATGATTAGGGGATTGGAGGCTAAAACGTATAAGGAACAGCTGCTGGAATTGGGTATGTCTAGTTTAACAAAGAGAAGGACGAGGGGGGGACATGATAGCATTGTTCCAATATCTCAGGGGCTGCCACAAAGAAGAGGGAGTCAAGCTATTCTCCAAAGCGCCTGAAGGCAGGACAAGAAGCAACGGATGGAAACGAACCAAGGAGAGAAGCAACCTGGAACTAAGGAGAAATTTCCTGTTAGAACAATTAACCAGTGGAACAACCTGCTTCCAGAAGCGGTGAATGCTCCAACACTAGAAGTTTTTAAGAAGAGATTGGACAACTATTTGTCTGAAATGGTATAGGGTTTCCTGCCTGAGCCGGGGGTTGGATTAGATGACCTCCAAGGTCCCTTCCAACATCATCATCATCATTATTATTTTTATTATTATTATTATTGAGCTCCAGAAATAGAAGTTGTATTATTTTGAATGACAATTATTTAAGAAAGAGGAAGATGAATATCTTGGATTGCAATTTAGAGAAACAGTCTATTGGGATCCTAATATTTAAAAAAAATGTATTTACTCTGTGTTCAGAATTCAAAAATTATATATAATAAAGCACTTTTCAGAGGGAAATTAGGTCTGATTGTGGCAAATTCTTGGGTTATAAAGAAATACTGTTTTCATTCTTTATACTTATTCTATTTTACTTAATTTTTATATTCTGTTTTTACATGCAGTCTTGTTAATCTTCTGTATTTTATAATTTTGTATCTTGATGTGGCCTAATGACTAATCAACAGAAAATGTTCTAATATGTGCATGACAAAAATATTGGGACTTGGTAGGAGTCCAAATATAACACAGAATTGTTTTTTTCAGGTCAGTGATAGAATTGTTTCAGAGGTTCTGAGTGAAAAAAGTCAGTTCCCCCTTTTCCATCCGATGTTCCCCAAAGAAGGGATACAATATCCAGCAATTGTCCAACTGCTCCTCCATTTTGGATGGACCCTGATTGGTCTCTTTGCTCCAGACACAGAGAAGGGAGAGAATTTCATGAGGACTTTTACTCCTATGCTTGTCAAGAATAGAATTTGTGTTGTTATATCACGATTCTCAACAACTGGACATACCACATTCCTCAGGGATGCCCTCTCTAAGTGGAGACAAGTCAACATCTTTGTTCACTTCATTGAATATGATTCCCTTTGGGACAGAATTCTTCCCTTCCATTCAGCACTTGAAGGTTTGCCAGGACCCATTGAAGGGAAAGTCTGGATCATGACAGTGGTTGGAATATTTTTAGAGAAAAAGGATTGGCGTCTCAAGCACGTCCATAGTATTTGGAGCTTTCCCTTTCAATGGAAAAAGAGTTGGAAAAATGATAATATCTATAAATCACCTTTCTTTGTGGAAAGTGAATTTCAAGCTAAGTATTTTCACTGTTCTGTTTCAAAACACACCTTTTCTGTCAAAGGCCGGAGAAGATGCACCCAGAAAACAGCAGTGGAGATCCAAAAGAAAAAGAATAGGACGCAGATCCCAAATGATGGCTATACCTACAGTGTCATAAAGATTCTGGCCCATGCCTTAAGTGCTGCATCCAAGACTCAGAGAAGAAGGAAGAAGGGTGAAGAGAGTTTGGGGGCTCCAAGGCTGCAGCCGTGGAAGGTAGGGGGTCCCAACAAGGATCCATCAAACTAAATTCTTTTTCAGGATCTTTTGTGCTCTCTGGGCTTGGTGGTTTAAGATCTTAAACATCTGTACAACATCTCCTATTTATCAGAAGAGTGCTGCATCCTCCCTTCAACAACCAAGACCTTTTATATATTCGAAAAAAAAGTTCCCCAACATTTTCTGATTTGAAGCTCCTGTAAACTAGGACAGGAAACAATGGCTGGAAACTGATCAAAGAGAGAAACAACCTGGAATTAAGGAGAAACCTCCTAACAATGAGGACAATTAGCCAGTGGAACAGCTTGCCTTCAGAAATCATGGGTGCTTCATTATTGGAGATTTTTAAGAAGAGACTAGACAGTCACTTGTCTGAGATGGTATAGGTTCTCCTGTTAGAGCAGGAGGCTGGACTAGAAGAACTCCAAGGATCCTTCCAGTTCTCTTCTCTTCTCTTCTCTTCTCTTCCAACATGGCTCTTCTGCTTGATGTCTTTCCTCAAGACTTAAAGCAGCTTCTTTGATCTCTTCCTCCCCTTCTTTGTCCTTGACTAAAGCTGATGGAAATTTTATGCAGTGTCTTCTCCAAGTGTGGTGCCTGCAAGAGGACCTGGTATCACTCCACTGGATCATTAATGACATTATCGACAAATTAATAATACGGTTATTATCATAACATTAACGTATTACTACTACTATATTATAATCAGTAACCATTCTACACATAGAATAATGTTAGAAAAACTACAAATGAAATATTAATATAGATTATAGCTGCCATTCATTACATTCATACAATCGTCCTGGATGCTAACAATTAGTTAGTTTCCTATTGAATTTTACTCATGCACCTCTCTCTAACACAAAATCATATTTTTATTTTCTGGAAGCTGTAAGGCTCTGCCTCAGCTGAATCTCTCAGGAAAGCAGAACTCTTGAAACTGGCATCATTTCAAAAGGAACTTTTATTGAGAGTCAGTGACAGCAAGAGAAGGCAGGCAGAATCTGAAATTCTGAAGGTGAAATTGTTAGGCTAAACCCCATTGTTCAAAAACCCTCCCAACTGCCCAGTCCATAGGAGCCAATCCAGAGGTGCAAAGAGGTTGTGAGAACTCCAGAGGGAAACTGCGGTAAGATGTTCCCAGGCATCTCCTCCTTGGTGAGGTGAGGCAGATGACCTCAGACTGGGGAACTGAGTCAACAACCAAGTCTAATTGTTTTTTGTAACTCCCCAATTTTATCAGTAATATTAATATTTATTTGAGTACAATTTTTGAGACAGTTGTATTCACTTAATTATCTCATACTATCCAGCACTCAATTGACTAGATCCCCATTCATCACACCATGAAGCATTTTGTTCATTGTTTGCTAAAAACAACTTATACCAACAGCATTCACACAATATGTTAAGGAAGTATAACATATGTGTGAATGAGTTAAGCGGACCAGAGAAATAGATGTAGGGAAGGATAAGATAAGGTGGTTTGGGGGGGGGGGCAACCCACAGCTGCATAACAGGCAGAGAAAGAAACTCAGAAAAAGTCCTCCCTAAATTTTTTGACTGTCAAAAGAGATGGTGAAAGATTTGTACTTTCACATTGCAAGATTTTGTTAATATAGCCTTACAATAAAGTAGAATTACTTCATCTGGTCATTTTTCCTATCTCCTCTACCTGAATGAATATTAGCCTTGCAACTTTCTTCTTAACAAATCCTTGCTTTCCGGTAATCACCCTATTGTTTGCAAGGAGTTTATGAATACTCTAGTTATTTGTGTATTTTGTTTATTTGATTGGTGATCTTTGCTACATTGTTATATATGATTGACCATTTTTGTCAATATACATATTATCAGTATACTACATGATTTAGGAATATTGCTGAATTTTTGTACTTCAGTTGTGAAGATAATGGTAACACTTGTTCTCCCATCTCACAATATTCGCAAGTAAAACAATCATAGAAGAAAGATTCAAAAATAAAAAGTGATAAGAGATAAGAAACCAAGATTTCTACTTTTAAATTCCTGGATGTTTCCATTCTAGTTCCATCCATTTCTAAAGAAGAGGGAGTTGTACAATCTTTCCCTGCTGAAAGTGTACTTGGATCAGAATGGAGACGTAGCAGCAGACCTGGCCATCGTTAGTAGGTTAGTTCTCCCCAAGAAGGATCCCTTTGACAAGCGAATGGGGAGTTTTGAAAGACAAAGACTTACAATCAACCAAGATGCTTTGTCACAGTTAAAGTTGCTCAACAAGGTGGGGAAAATATTGGTATATTTTCTCTTTTTTCCAAAGCTGTTTCAAATGGGCTAAACCCAGTCAAAAAAGGGGTAACCTTCACATAGAATTGAATGAGTGGAGTAAAACTTCTATAATTTTCTTAGGCAGATAAGCATGCTTCAGTTCTATTGACCAAGGTTTCCCTTCTGATGCTACCATGCTGAACCCTGTTGTAAGCTGATCCAAAATGAGATATGGGGTGATTATTATTTAGGACACAAATCACTGCCTTTTAGTGTCCCTTTGGCAGTTTAGTATCACCAAAAAACTGATAAGACATGGCCTCATATGCTGAAGATTTTGGCGTTAATAGCTTCAGGTTCACTAGTTTTTTTGCCTTCACATATCAAAGGTGAAAGAAATTCTGTTGACAAGTCCTTGAGTTCAGATTTAGATTGAATTGAATGAAATGGAATCAAGACAGGATGGAGATCCTGTTGGTCCAATAGGTAAATAAACTTCATCTTGCCTTGATTGGAGTCAGGGGTCTCCCAAAATTGCAGGCCCACAGTCTGTATAGCTGCCTCTCTTTAACATTAATGAGATAGTGGAATTTAGGAAGGAGGTTCACATGAAATAAAAATGACTGATATGATGTGAGCTCATTTATGGATTGACTAATTAAATTTATTTGTTGCCCATCTCACTATTGATAATGGTTTGAAAACTGAAGTACTGAAGCATCGCTTTGCTGAAAATAAATCTTGATATCACAAATGATAAGGGACAATTTTGAGGGAAATATTACTTAGATTTGGGCACTGGCTTGTAAGAGTGCACTTCATCTGAAAATCCCTTGAATGCAACTGTTTATCTTGATTGTTAGCTGCCTTAGGACACATTGAGAGGCTACAAATCAAATTAATAATAAATATGAGTGTGTATTTCCCTGACAGATTGTGTCACCTAATTGTATTCTTTCAACAGAAAGCACTTTGTGTTGAGTATCCATTTCCCACACAGGGCTCACACTCATGACCCTTGTGGTGCACCAAAAGATCCCTGACTCACCCTTTTTGAAGGACATGTTCTCATGACCTCACCTCCATCTCACCTCACTATAGTTTTAGAAACTAGTCAGCCAGTTTTAGTTTTAGTTCACCAGCATGGCAGCCATATAAACTGAACAAATATATATATGAATGAAGAATATCTTTAAGGTTGACAATCTGTAAGGGAATTTCCCATTTTATCTTAACTGGGAGATAATTTTGGACTGCTTTCAAAGGGAAGCAGCTTTGCAATGTTTTCTGCACTCCAGAAGAAACCTTTCCAGATCCTACTGGTCAGAAGTTTCTTCTTCATCTTCATTTATTTATTTATTCTATTTCACTAAATGTAATGAAATGAAAATAAAATTTTACAATATAGTTTACTCTAAAATTTAGTATTTTAGATATTATATTTTAAAATAAAGCATGTATGAAGAATGAAGGAATGCATGTTAATTCCACTATGAGGAGGAACCCGCCGGTTGCCACTTAATGGTTAATCTTTTCTCAGTTTCATCTGTCCAGACTTTGTTAAGTAGAAAGCTACTTTATTGTAGTCTGATAAATCAGAAGAAAAAGGGAGGAACTGAATGAAGCATCTGCCTACAATTGTATCTCCTGCAACCATTTGGAAGGTGTCAGAGATTTCATATTTGCCTACATGAAGTCCAGAGACAACTTGGCTGATGTTCATGTCTACCTCCATTTTACATGGATGGTGAGTCCTGACATATTTTCTTTGGCATTTCTCCTTTTTCTGTTTAGTCTCTGCCTCAGTCTAAATGTGTGGAAAAATGCCTTCCTGGATTTGTCAAGAAGGCTCGAGAAAGAGAGCCATTTTGCTGCTATGACTGCATTCCTTGTCCAAAGGGGACCATCTCCACTCAGGAAGGTACGTGACACCAAAGGGAAACTTTGATCAATATGCATGTTAAAAACACATGTAACTTTGATTGTTTATTTCTCAATTTTAATAGTGTCCCATTTCTTCCCTAAATGGGATTTATAAGAAAAATATCTTGAAGGGTGAGGTAGAAAGAAGGATGTTGTGGATTGCATGGGAAATCTCTCTTTCATTTCCCAGTTTGGAGGTTTCTGTCCATATTTATCTTTCTTAGAAATATCTGTGTTCTTTGTAACTTGAGGAATGATTTTAGATCAATGGGATTTGTTTACCTAAACCAACTTTACATTACAGGCTGATAGATGCATCTATCAATCATTCATTTAATTAGTTAATCTTTAGTAAGATCATATATCCTTATAAGCTGCAATATCTAATTGGGAGGAATAATAGAGGTAGAGATGTTGAGTTAAAGGAACAATGAAAACCAAATAGAGGATTCAGGATTCACTTGGAATTTACAAATAGTCCAAAATGCAAAGGCATGCACAGTGTTGAGTTTCCATGTGTTCTTCCATAGGACACCCCAACTGTGCAGGCTGCACAGAATCACAGTTTCTTTCCAGGTGCAACTAAATTCACCTTTCAAAGCCTCCATTAAACAGAACTAGGGCATCTGCATATAATAATTGGCATGCAAACGGTCTGTTCCCTTAAAGGATTCCCACTTTATGCATCATCAGAAGCCTTCCTTTTCTGCTGCAGTTCCTGCCTTATAGGATCCATTTCCCCTTGAAATTGAATAGGTCCCCATCCTCTTAAACCTCTGAACACATGCTACTTCTCCCAACTATTTGAGATAAAATAAAGTCAGTGCAGGATACGAATCTGGTGGATTACTTCAGAAAAGGGAGGATGCAGCACCAGATAGATTTTCTTTTGAATTTATATTGTTCTTGTTCTTTTTATAGTTGTATGTATTGGGTATTTTTTTTTGGCTCTTGTTGTGTAAGTATATTCCATTTACTGAGGCTTTTCTGTTCTCTTTATATCACATCTTATCCAAAGTTTTTCTTGAAATTTGAAAGACTGTAAAAGAAATATTACTTTCTTTTCTCAGATACCACAAAATGTAACAACTGCCCAGATGATCAATATCCAACCAAGAACCGAATCCAGTGTATCTCTAAAAGAATAACCTTCCTTTCCTATGAAGAACATCTCAGCATCATCCTCATCTCCTTTGCTCTTCTCTTGTTCCTAATCACAGGCTTTGTTTTATTCATATTTATTAAATACCTTGAAACTCCTATTGTCAAAGCCAACAACCGGGACCTCTCCTACATCCTCCTGGTCTCCCTTCTGCTTTGCTTCTTATCCTCCTTTTTCTTCATTGGCCGACCAAGGAAAGCCACCTGCCTTCTCCGACAAACAGTGTTCAGCATTGTCTTCTCAGTAGCTGTTTCGTCTGTGTTGGCCAAAACGATCACAGTAGTGCTGGCATTCCTAGCCTCAAAGCCAGGCAATAAAGTGAAAAGATGGTTGGGGAAGAGCTTGGCCAACTCCATCATCCTTTCTTGTTCTGCTGTCCAGATTCTCATCTGTGCCATGTGGTTGGGAGCTTCTCCCCCATTTCCTGACTCTGATCTGCACTCCCAGCCTGGAGAGATTATCCTTCAATGCAACGAAGGCTCTGTCATCATGTTTTATATTGTCCTTGGCTACATGGGCTTCCTTGCTGCAATTTGCTTCACTGTGGCTTTCCTGGCCAGGAATCTTCCTGGAGGTTTCAATGAAGCCAAGCTGATCACTTTCAGCATGCTGGTCTTCTGCAGTGTCTGGGTCTCCTTCCTCCCTACCTACCTGAGTACTAAGGGAAAATACATGGTGGCCGTGCAGGTCTTCTCCATCTTGGCCTCTGGTGCTGGACTATTGAGCTGCATTTTTTTCCCCAAGTGCTACATTATCATCCTGAGACCAGATCTAAACACTAAGGAACATCTAATGGCAAAATCAGGGGAATGATTGTGAAATTGTTTCTTAGGCTGGTAATGTCTAATTATCCATTATTATTGGTTATATGTTCTTCCTTTGGATTTACTTGACAACTTATGTTTATTAAAACTGAAGGAAATAAATACGTGAAGTTTGTTAGTTAGATGAAAATTAAAGATTGTCAAATACATTAATAATAAACAAATTAAAAACAAACAAATGAATAAATATTATGTTTTTTAAACTATTGGTTTTCATCCTTTTCCTCAGCACAGATGTGAATATTTGGCTTAAGCAAGTCTTCAAGACAAGAGATATATGAGTCATTTCCTGGGCTTTATAGTGGTGTAAGCTTGGCAGGTATCTTCAAAGCTAATTAGTGAGGTCTGAATCTCATATCTTTCATGGTTCTTTATGAATTTGTATTTCCATTCCCCCAAGTTATGGGTTCTACTGGGGATAAGAGAGTAAGTGGCATAGCTCTCATCTTCCTCAGAGTACACAAGCCCCACAACCACGTCAAGGTAGTGCCTCACTGGGGGATGATGATGATGATGATGATGATTGTTTGTTGTTGTTGTTGTTGATCATCACACAGTCAGCCAGACGTTCAGACTGGATTTGGCATTTTGTCTACCTATCAAGTCCTTATCCAGGACCTGGGATAGGCAGATGTGGATGTTTGATGGTATTACAGATATCATCACAGGATTAGGTCGCCTTTTGCAATTGACTAATAGCGAATTTGTCAATGCCAATGGTGTTCAAGTGGTGCTCCTGTTTTTTGGGGATTGCACCCAAGGAGCCTATTACTATTGGTACTACCCTTGCTTGCTTTTGCCACAGTCTTTCTATTTCTATTTGTAGGTCTTTGTATTTTGTTATCTTCTCCAGTTCTTTCTCTTCTATTCTGCTATCTCCAGGCACTGCCACGTCCACTATCCAGACTTTTTTGTCTTTCGTATCGACAATTGTTAAGTCTGGGGTGTTATGTTGCAGGTGCTTGTCTGTTTGAATTCTGAAGTCCCAGAGCAGTTTAATTTTATCATTTTCTATGACTTTCTCTATTTTATGATCCCACCAGTTTTTGCTTACAGGCAAATGATTTTTTTTGCAGATCTTCCAATGCACCATTGTTGCTACTTTGTCATGCCACTGCTTGTAATCAGTCTGTGCAATCTTCTTGCAACAGCTTACCAAGTGGTCCACTGTTTCGTCGGCTTCTTTGCATAGGCGGCACTTACTGTCTGTTGCTGTCTTCTCAATTTTGACTTTGTATGCATTTGTCCTTAAGGCTTGGTCTTGTGCAGCCAGAATTAGTCCCTCAGTCTCTAATCACAGGATTAGGTCGCCTTTTGCAATTGACTAATAGCGAATTTGTCAATGCCAATGGTGTTCACGTGGTGCTCCAGTTGTTTTGGGATTGCACCCAAGGAGCCTATGACTATTGGTACTACCCTTGCTTGCTTTTGCCACAGTCTTTCTATTTCTATTTGTAGGTCTTTGTATTTTGTTATCTTCTTCAGGTCTTTCTCGTCTATTCTGCTATCTCCAGGCACTATTATTATTATTATTATTATTATTATTATTATTATTATTATTATTATTATTATTATTATTTACTGACATAATGTGAGCAACAACAATAGATATTAATTTGTATAACTATTCCATCTAGATCATTTATAGTTTTGGATAGTCTACATTTCCAAACATTTTAGATGAGAAGAGGAGAAATTAGAAACTTCAATATTTATTTATTTGTTTGTTTGTTTATTTGCAATATTTATTTACAATATTTATTTATTTATTAAATGTTTATGCTACCCATCTCCCTTATAAAGCAACTCTGGGTGGGTTACAGATTATAAAAAAGACAAATAGAAAAACAATTAAAATCCAAATTAAAATTTTAGAACTACTTATAGAAAAAAACTAAGAGTAGAAGCCAGACTGCATAGGGATGATGCCTTCTTACCCTATCAACCACCTCCAATGGTGAATGTCCCTCTTAGGGTTCCAAGTCAACCAGCAAGTCAAGATTTTAATATCTTTTCAGAAGGCCCAAAGAATCAGAGAAGTTCTCACCTCCAGAGGTAGAGTGTACCATAGGGATAGGGCCACAGTGAAAAAGCTGCTTCTCTATCACACACACACACACACACATACACACACACACACACACACACACACACACACACACACACACACCAGAATTTCTTAGCAGACAGGATCTGTAGTTGGCCTCTTCTGCTAGTGTGAGGATAGTCCCATTGGGGTGGGATGGCTCCTCAAATACAAATTTAATACTACAAATTTCCAGCTCAGGATCCTACCCATGCAGTAACCAATCAAGGATTTTATTTGTGAAGAAACTCTGTCTTACAGTAACAAGAATATTGTCAAATCCTGAATTTCCTGTCTCATATATATTACAGTAATGGTGTCCATACATTAGAAGGATGCAAAGATACATATTTTTTTGTCAAGAAATGGAATAATGTGGAAAAATTCTGCCTAGAATAGCCCCACAGCAAGGTAGGCAATAACTACATTTTAGAAAATAAAATAAACATTTCCTTATGTAACGGGAATAAGGCAGGGATCCCCAACCCCAGTCCATGGATTGGTCCACACAAACAAGCAGTACTGGGCTGTGGTATGCCAGCAAGGTTGAGGATCTCACACCATGAGCTATTGCATTAGCAGATGAGAAGATGATCAGTAACCAAATACATTGGGCCGTGGTAGGCAAATATAGTGAGATAGAACTAGATTAGTTAGAACAAAGAACATAGAATAATAGAGCACATTGGAGTTCTTCTAGTCCAACCCCTGCATGAGCAGGAGACCCCATACCACAGATATAATGGTTATCCTGTCTCTTTTTGAAATCTTCCAGTGAAACACCCACATGGCAAGCCGTTCCATTGGTTGATTGCACTCACCATAAGGAAATTTCTCTTAGTTCTAGGTTGCTTCTGTCCTTGGCTAAATCCATTATTTCTTGTCTTCCCTTTGGAAAATAACTTGACACCCTCAAATATTGGAACACTGTTGTCCTTCTTTTCATTAGACTAGATACCCATCCTGTAACCGACTTCATATATTTTAAGCCTCCAGCCCCCTAATCATTCTTGTTGCTCTTCTCTGCACTCTTTCCAGAGTTTCAACATTTTTGTATATATTGTGGTAATCACTAGAACAATTCTAGTTTTACCACAACTTTACAAAGAAGTAAACTTGCAAAGTTCTTAATATATTTAAGGCCGACCCCTGGACACACTGTATATTTTTTAGTTCTTTATTCTTATCAGCTGATCTCTATTATTCAGTTCTGGTTTTACCAATATAATATAGCTTTTGGGAAGAAACATACAAATTAGTAATGCAGCACTGGACACCAAAATGGAGAAGATTTCCACAGCCAGTATGTATTTTCCCTTTGCACTCAAGTATGCAGGAACAAAAGTTAGCCAAACAGAGCAAAACATCAGCATACTGAAGGTGATAAACTTGGCTTCATTAAATGTATCTGGCAAATTTCTGGCAAAGAAAGCCACAGTGAAGCTCAGAAGTGCCAAGAAACCCATAAAGCTGAGGACACAGTAAAACATGACTATTGAGCCTTCATTACATTCCAGTAGAATTTCTTCGGCTAAAGAATGCATATCAAAATCAGGGAATGGGGGAGTAATTATCAACCATATGGTACAAATAACAATTTGGACAAAGGAGCATAAAAAAACAATAGAAGTAGCCAGTGGCTTTCTCATATACTTCCTCATTTGGGAATCAGGCTTTGTGGCCTTAAAAGCTAGAACCACAATGATGGTTTTGGCCAAGACACAAGATACAGCAAATGTAAAGATGATACCAAAGGCACTTTGTCGAAAAAGACAGGTCAACTTTCTGGGCTGGCCAATGAATAGTAAAGCACAAAGGAATGAGAGCAGAAGAGAAATAAGGAGAGCATAAGTGAGATTCCTGTTATTGGCTTTGACAATGGGAGTACCCTGATGTCTAATAAATATCAACAGCATCAATACAGTAATTAAAAAAAGTGAGAGGGCAAGAATAGTCAAACCAAATCCTAAAGGTTCTCTATAAGACAGATAAGTGATATTTTTCAGAAGACATCCATCTTTAGCATCATTTGGAAATTGTCCTTCTGGACAACGAACACAGTCAACCATGTCTGGAAGAGAAAATATATATGAACAATTTAATTCATTTCAAATATTTTTTCTGTAATGACAAAACTATGAAGGAGATAAATTGGATTAAAATTTTAAATCTTATCAGTCAACTTTAGTAGAAACAAAACAAACCTTAATTATCACTTATAAAAATGGTGAATAAATTTATTATGAATGTTAAACCTTCTCCAACAGTTCAAGTTGGAATTATCTATAGACTGTGCATGTCTTTCCCACCTTGTGAAGGACCAACAGTTCAAGTTGGGATTATCTAAAGACTGTGCATGTCTTTCCACCTTGTGAAGGACCAAATACAGGATCCTTCACTATTAATTGAATGAAGCCAGGCTTAACAAGTTCTTGATTCCCTTGTTACAAATAGTTACTTCCATCCACTATGGTCCAGTAAGCTGTCTTTAACTCTTGTTTAATTCTTTATTGCTCTGGCAATTGATTATTGGAAAAGACCTCAGTCCCTTTCGTCTCACAGAATAAAGAGAGTAGCGTAATATGTACACTGGGTGGGCCAAATGGTTTGGAGGAAATGGTGGTCTTGCAGTTTCAGGCCTTCAAAAAAAAAGGCCAAGATAAATATTCCAAACATAATGTTTAAGGATTAAATACTTATTGTTTTGTTCTCCTTCTCCATGTGTTTGCTCCTTCACAAATTGGATAGAATCTTTAACCCATACTACAAAACCCAAACTGAACTGTTTAATATGATGCTAATGAATTACATACATCATTTTAAATGCAAAGGAACTGCATGTGCTAAATATCAAAGCATTTGAAAATTCTAGGTTCATTTTTTCTCACCTTTCTGGGATGAAATCTTTCCTTCTGGACATGGAAGGCAATCATAACAGCAAAAGGGCTTCCCCTCCTTCTTCATTTTATAAAATCCTTGATGGCAGTTATCGTTACATACTGAAATAGGTTGTGTCTTAATGTAAAAAAATCAAGTAGTTGTATCAATAAATATGTATCAAACATATAAAAAGCAAAACTAAATCAAATAAATAGCAATATTCATTTACTGCACTGTATGATTATTGTTTCGCCCAATTCTCATGCTCGTCATAAGGGATGGTTCTAGTGAGTTAGGCTGTCACTTAACTTCTTTAATAATTGATATTTATCTCAAGATTGCCTTAAACCTTCATTTGGATAAATGTCACTTAAGAAACCTGAGAAAATGTGAAATTAAATACTTTTATGTTCCCCAAATTGAATGTTAAGAGACTACCCTTTCTCTTTTCGTGCGTAGAAGACAGCATGCTGACACATGTGTGAAGTGTTGCCTTAGAAGCGTTAGGAAAGATTATGCTGCATATTATCTCTTTTTAGCCCATTAAGGTGAGGAGGCAAAACTGTTTGGGAGACTTCCATTGCTCCTCTGCAATCCAGCTTCTAGGACCAATGCCAATGATTTCCTTGACCACACATGGCTACGACATCTGTGTTAGACATGCATGGTAGTCCAGACAGGAAGCTTAGATGAACTAAGTCTACTTTATTGTAAGATTATGCTAACAAAATTTTGCAAGTCTGAAAGTACATGTCTCCCTTTACTCATCAAAAAACAAGGGACAATCCCTTCTGAGATTTTTGCCATACCCCTTTGCTTCTGTGGGCTAAACTACCTCTTATCTGATTGGTCCCTTGTCTTGGCTCTTCCCAAGGTCATTCCCAGATACTATTACATTTGGAAATACCTCAGGAAATAGGTGGATCCTTACATGATTGAACTTCTTGGGCCATATAATGCTATTGTTGTTAATGGAGAATATACTCTTTGAAGAAGCATATGGGTCAATCTTTCCAACTTTTGCTTTCAAGAAAGACTGATTTGGGAATGTTATCCAGTTGATAATATCAAATCCAGCTTTTCTTTCTCCACTTTGATCAAAGGAAATTTTCTCTCCAGCACTGTTGTTGAATGATACTTTTCGTAGAATGTGATGAAGCTAAGATCAAATTTGGGGAAAAGTTTTAAAACACCAGGCAGGGATCAACAAGGAGATAATATTCTATTACTGAATATTTTAATGTCATAATTTTTAAAAATCAATATAGAATTGCTAATATATCTTGTGAGACAGAGGAAATCGGGAACCAAGATCATTCAAATGAGTACAGGTTTATTCCATGCTATCTTTTTGCAGGTATCTGAACTACTAATGGTCAAAGCAAAATAGTGGCAGATAAGAGGACAGTGGAACCTTCAGAAATCATGGGTGCTCCATCACTGGACGTTCTTAAGAAGAGACTAGACAGTCACTTATCTGACATGGTACAGGTCCTTCTGCTTGAGCAGGGGGCTGGACTAGAAGACCTCCAAGATCCCTTCCAGCTCTATCCTAAGAGTCAGTGGAACTCAAGGAGGGCTAGACTTAGATCTTTTAAGGGCATGAAGGGACTCCAAATTGATGATGTCCTTGACCCCCTCCATTGGGCTCAGCCTAGTCAACTCCTACAATATCCTATTAAACTAGAGCAGTGGTTCTCAAATTCAGCAACTTAAATGTGTGAACTCCAACTAACTGAAGAAGTCTGTAACTTAAAGTCTATGCATCTTAAAGTTCATGTGGTTGAAAAATACTGGACTAGAAGTACAGAACTGACAAACGTAGTGTTTTCTTCCAGTGGGGGAAAAATGAATTGCAGAGAAATGAATTGCAACATTGTGGAAATTAGTACACATAAAACAAACATTTATTTCTAATCCAGCATTTAATTTTTTCTGGGAACATCCATGAGAGTATCTCTTGAGATCAAAGTGATCTTTAGGATCAAATCAGCTCTGATCTCTGTCTCATTATTTTTTAGTGAGTGACTAAATATCAGAGACTGAAATTGGGATTCTCAGATTGATACAAAGTTTGGAGTAGAATGGAGTTGCCCATCCAAAGTCAACAGAGGGAACTATATTGTTCTCAATCCTGTCTGATAGTAGTAATAGTAGTAGTAGCAGTAGTAGTAGTAGTAATAGTAGTAGTAGTAGTAAAGTTGGAAGGGACCTTGGAGGTCATCTAGTCCAACCCCCTGCTCAGGCACGAAACCCTACGCCGTTTCGGACAAATGGCTGTCCAGTCTCTTCTTAAAAACTTCCAGTGTTGGACCATTTACTGCTTCTGGAGGCAGGCTGTTCCACTGATTAATTGTTCTCACTGTCAGGAAGTTTCTCCTTAGTTCTAGGTTGCTTCTCTCCTTGATTAGTTTCCACCCGTTGCTTCTTGTCCTGCCTTCAGGTGCTTTGGAAACTAGCTTGATTCCCTCTTCTTTATGGCAGCCCCTGAGATATTGGAATACTGCTATCATGTCCCCCCTTGTCCTTCTCTTCTTTAAACTAGACATACCCAATTCTAGCAACCGTTCCTTATGTTTAATAGTGCCCAGTGTTCAAGTCTGTCCAGATCCTCCTGTATCCTAAGCCTGTCTTCTGGAGTGTTAGCTATTCCTGCCAGCTTGGTGTCATCTGCAAATTTGATGAGTTCCCCATCTATCCCTTCGTCCAAATCATTGATGAAGATGTTGAAGAGCACTGGCCCAGAACAGAGCCCTGGGGCACCCCACTACACACTTCCCTCCATGTAGATGCAAGTCCACTGAGGACCACTCACTGAGCACGGCCGGTCAGCCAGCTACGGATCCATCTGGTAGTGATGCTGTCTAACCTGCATTTTTCTATCTTATCAAGTACTAGGTTGTGATCTACTTTGCCAAATACCTTACTGAAGTCCAAGTAAATTATATCCACAGCATTCCTCTGATCCACTAATTTGGTCAAAAATGCAATAAGATTTGTCTGGCATGATCTGTTTTTGCAAACCCATGTTGGCTTTTAATAATAACTGTGTTTGCCTCTAGGTGTTTGCTGATTCATTGTTTAATTATCTTTTCCAGAATCTTCCCAGGTATTGAGGTCAGGTTGATAGGTCTGTAGTTTCCTGGATCTAATTTTTTCCCTTTTTTGAAGATGGGAACTACATCAGCTCTTTTCCAATCCTCTGGTAGTTTCCCAGTGCTCCAGGATCTTTGAAAAATATAGTTCAGTGGTTCTGAGATCACATCTGCCAGTTCCTTCAGAACCTTGGGGTGTAATCCATCTGGCCCTGGTGATTTGAACTCATCTAGGGTGGACAGGTGCTCACTTACTTACTTTCTTGATTATCTTAACTTGTGTTTCTAATCTGTTATTTTATGTACTGTTTCTGATAGGTTGGACTGTCCCTTTGTGTAAAGACAGATGTGAAAAATGAGTTAAATAGTTCTGCTTTCTCCCTGCTTTCTCACCTTCTTGCCCCTTTTTCGCCATTAATGGACCAATCATTTCATTAACTTTTTTTCATGTTTTTTACCTATTGAAAGAAGCTTTTTTTGTTATTTTTGACTTTGGTCACAAGTCTTAGTTCATTTTGAGCCTTAGCTTTCCTCACTTCATCTTTGCAGGCACGGGCTATTTGCTGATATTCTGCCTTAGTTAAGTGCCCCTCTTTCCATTTTTTATACTTGTTCTTTTTATCTTTCAGTTTATCAGAGATTTCTTTATGCAGCCATGCTGGTTTATTTTGAGAGCTGTTATTTTTCTTCTTGGTTGGTATTGTGCTAGACTGGGCTTTTATTATCTCACTTTTCAAAATTTTGCAAGCTTCTTGAGTTGTTTTCCCCTTGAGGATTCTCATCCATGGAATCCTTCCCAAGCCCTCTATAAGTTTATTGAAATTAGTTCTCTTAAAGTCCAAGACTCTAGTTTGACTGTGTTCTATTGCTTGTGCTTCCAGAATGTTGAATTCCAATATTGCATGATCACTTCCCCCCAAGGTTCCTGTAGCTTCAACACCTTCCATCATTTCATCTCTGTTACTGAGGATTAGATCCAATATGGAGGCTCAGTAGATTAGAAAGGCTGAACCGGACACATAATTTCTACCTGAAGAGTGCCGATTACAGACCCTAGATAAATAATCTGTCCTTGTAGACTTGTGATTTGTTTACAGATAGGACAGTTTCCCAGTTTGAAAAGAGTACTGTGAAAGACAGCTGCAAAATAAGGCAACTGAACTAAGCCAGACATTCTGAGATGAAAGGAATCTCAGACACACTTGCCCTGAATGTACCACTGCTGTTTTTGATTTTTAGTTAATTAGGTTTAGTTAAACCTCTGGGCAGTTTAAATGCAATGGAGGTCCAATCAGCAGAGGCTCAGCTACTTTCCTCTCCACCCTCCTCCTTCTTAACTCACAGATTGTAGCTCTTCCCAGCAATCTCTGGGCAGTTTAAATTCAATGGAGGTCCAATCAGCAGGGACTCAGCTACTTTCCTCCTCCACCCTCCTCCTTCTTAACTCACAGATTGTAGCCTATAAGTTATACCTTTGCATATAAAGCTACGATAAGCTATTTTCCAGTTGTGATATAAAATAGACTAGAAAGAACAGAATAACAGAGTTGGAAGGGATCTTGGAGATCTACTAGTCCAACCGCCTGCTCAAGCAAGAGACTCTATATCATTTCAGACAAATGACAGTCCAGACTCTTCTAAAATGCCTCCAGTAATGGAGCACCCATAACTTTTAAAGACAAGTCTGCTCACAAGTTGTTCCATGGGTTGTTCCACTGGTTAATTGTTCTCACTGCTAGGAAATTTCTACTTTAGATCTAGGTTGCTTCTCTCTGTGATTAGTTTCCATCCATTGCTTCTTGTCTTGCTTCTGGTGCTTTGAAAAATAGTTTATCCACTCCTCTTCATGGCAGCCCATCAAATATAGGAACACTGCTGTCATCCTGTATTTACATTTAAGGGCATATACTGTACCTGCCAAGAGTATTGATTGAGAAGTTTCTTTCTCTGCCCCTTTACCATTATTTTTTCCTTGAATTTCAAGAAATGTATGTGGTGCAGAGCATGTGCTATAGCATAGACGGCATTGTACATGCTATAGCTATGAGCAGACATCTTCACTTCAAAAAGAGAACCAGGAAGAGACTCCAGTTTTTCAAACCCAGTGCAGATTTTCTCAGACGTGTTTTCTGAAGCGAGGCTTGAGAAAAAACATTCAAACACACTTTCCCAGAAGCTCTGGATAAAACCGTCTTCTTTATCTGAGATAGGATTTCTGGTCTGAAGGAACTCTCGAAATCCCAACACTTTCTTTGACTGGACTGCCAAGGACATCGCACCAAGAAGGAAGTCTATGCTCCAGCTGCCCTGGAAAGCAAAGGAAGTGAAATCCATTTGAGCCATCATCATCCAGACTTTATCACCTGGCTTTGAAGATATATCCAAATATACTGAACTTGCTATCATGAATCTCAAAATTGGCATTGTCTGAATTTCTCCATGTATGAGCAAAACATTGGAACTGTTTCTCATAATGGTCTTGTAAGTTGCAAGTCCTTCTTCTATAAGTTTCTGCATTTCCCCCGTAAATCCTTGTTTGGGGAGCCTTTGTATGAAGTCAAAACAAATGCCCTTCTCAGAGAAAAAGGGAAGGACATTCTGCACAAACCTTTCCCCGTTGTCATCATCAAGGTAAAGCACCCCAATCCATGTCCATCTGAAATGCAGAAGTAAGTGCAGGATCCCATTATATTGATGAGTGCCTCTTGGGAACATCTGTTGCACAAAGCCAGCTTGGCTTCTGTAATGCAGTACTGGAGCAGATCCATATGTAACCTTTTTTAAAAAAATAAAGAACAAAAATATTTTTGAAAAATTATGTCATAATATCTATGGGTGAATATATTTGGTCACCACAATATTTTTTAAAAAAGATATTAAGACTCTAGAAAGAGTACAGAGAAGAGCAACAAAGATGATTAGGGGCCGTAGGCTAAAATATACAAAGAATGGTTGCTGGAATTGGGTAGGTCTAGTTTAATGAAAAGAAGGACGAGGGGGAACATGATATCAGTCTTCCAATATCTCAGGGGCTGCCCCAAAAAAGAGGGATTCAACCTATTCTCCAAAGCATCTCAAGGCAGGACAAAAAGCAATGGATGGAAACTAATCACAGAGAGAACCAATCTAGAACAAAGGAGAAATTTCCTGACAATTAGAACAATTCATCAGTGGAACATCTTGCCTCCAGAAGTTGTGTGTGCTCCAACACTGGAGGTTTTTAAGAAGAGATTAAGCAACCATTTGTCTGAAATGGTATAGGGTTTCCTGCTTGAGCAGGGGGTTGGGTTAGAAAACCTCCCTTCCAACTCTGATATTCTGTTAATATATCTGTAATAATATAGCTGCCATGATCCTATGTTTTCATGTGATCCTGTTTTCTATGAGACATCAATAGAAAACAATAGAAGATAGCAACAAGAAAAAACAGTTTGCCCAAAATACTTCTGTATATGTAAACACGTTAGTGCAAGTTTTTGATCACAGAAAGCATTGCTAGTTATTTTTAGATTCTAGCAACTAAGTCTTCTAAATCAAATTATGAAAAGTCAAGGATAAAATCTATTACTCTCAATTTTGGCAAATTGGAAGGTGTGCCCTTCTTCTGCAAAGAAACGGGGGACATGAGACAAATTTTGATCACATGAAAAAATATTTTAGTCTCTATAAGCAGAGGAATTCTGACATTCAATTATGAAGGATGAAAGTGAACATATGAGTCTCAACTCTAAAAAAGCCACATAGTTTTCCCCTTATTGTAATAAAGCCAATAAGGGAAGCGTGAGAAATATAGATGTCCTTTACCTGTGGAATCTTGTAGAAACCAAGGATGGTGGCCATATGGAGGCAGACATTTGAGTTAGGTCCCCCAATGACGGCAACTGCATTGTTTCTCCTGTCACACTTGTAGTTTGGAATGAACCTCTTCTGGGTGGAGAGCAGTTCCATTGAGGCAAGATAAGTCCAGCTTGCACTGAAATGGCTGTTATAGATCTGGAAGCCCAGAGTGATGTTTGGCAAAATATGTGGGTCTTCATTGATTTTTTTCACAGCAAATACCAGTGCCAGGATATGCTGGTAATGCTGAGTCAACACCCTACAAAGAAGTACATAAGACATAACCACACATTTCAAAATTGCTAAATGTAGCAAAATACGTATTAAATATATATATCAAACAAATGATGCTATATCTGAGATAAATTATGTAGCTGTTATGGCGGGAAGGGTAACTTGGGAGAAAACAATGCACTCTGGTAAGGTATCCCTTTTTGAAATTTGTATGTGAATTTAATTTGGAACTTCTACTCAGCACGCACACAATAATTCTGTTACATGTTTTGGGAAATCTGCCTGCATTCAGTAAAGGCAAACCATTCATACAGTTGTGTTAAGATTATAAATGACCCTCCTTCATTCCTTCACAGGGCTGCGTAGAGAGTTCTGCATGATTCATGATTTTAAAACCCAGTGTTCTTGTTCATTCCCTTGTAGAATATCTTAACCTGAGCTCCAGAGCATTGTTAAAATTAGATTCATGTGGTCTATTCTGTTCAAAAAGGAGGACAATATACTAGGACAGCAACCGGAAGAAAGCTTAGCATAGCATCTTCATGGCCAGCAGGTATATGATGGCACATACTTTCAGGGACTCAGAACATTTGATTCAGTTTGCAGGAAGAATTTATAGTTGTGTTATCACATGGATATAACAGCCACCCACTTACCCACCCACACATAGACATGCAGACACACAAACACACGAATGGGCTAAGAAGAAGGAGAAGCAGAAAGAAGAAAAAGATCCTTTTAAAAAGTCAAGGATTGGGAATAATTAACAGCTGTTTATAACCCAAAACACAAACAAGTTCCCAGAATTGTTCATTCAAGTTCAGAATTCTGCCCAAAACTGAAAATATAGTTTATCAGTTTTGAAAAGTTGGTCATTTTCCCTAATGTGGGGAAAAATCTATTGCAACCGCTATACATTCTAACTCAACAGATGTAATTTTGGGAGTCAAAATAAATGATTACAAAAGAATCTTGCTGTTAAAAAGTAAATTGGTTAACATATATCTTCATAAGGGCTGCAGCTCTTGTCTTCAAATCTACCCTGAAATAAATATAATCAGAAAACATGTCCTGCTTTTGTTGGAGAACCAAAACCTTATTAGCACACAACAGTCTTTAAGATGTTACAAAATACAACTTGAGCTGACCAGCTTCAGAAACAACAGGGAAGGACACAAACATTATTAAGAACAGAATGTATGGCTTCTATTAATAAAGAAACATGCTATCATTATGCTTTTCTGCTAAAACTAGAATGAGGTCATATTAAAAATGGTATGAATCGGAATAAAAGTTCATCTATAAAGCAACTTGCTCAGACAGAGAGTTAGGAGAGATACACATTGCTATTCAAATATATCCCAGGTTCTTACGGAATATCATCAAAGTACTCCGGAGATGGTATTTTCTCATACGATAATGCACGTGAAAGCACGTTGCTCTGAGAAGTTATGCTGGCAATGTTAAATTCTCCAGAATGGTAATATTTGTGAAGAATTGGAAGAAGCACCCGAGTTGCACGTTTATCAACAGGACATTTGCTAGCTGTGTAAGGTAACAAAACTAATGCCAACATTATTATCACCACCATCTTGTTCACTGATTTAGAAAAAATGATAATGGAGAAGATCTTAGTGCCACATCTTGATTTAACTGATTACTTTTGCAAAAAGCAGTCCTGAAAAAGAAAAAAAAAAGCTCTGATCATACAGATCAATTGTTGGTATGGAAAAATCTATTAAACATGATATGTAGTTTTCCTAAAAGCTGTCAGTTTAATTATGGTTATTTTAATAATAATTATTTACTCAAAGCTGCTGTTGCTTTGCAGTCTTAGGTCCAGAGTAAGTCAGTTAACTTTTTTGTGGCTGTTTAAACCCATGGATAAGTTGTGATCTATATCTTCTATCAAGTTAAATAAAAATTAAATTTAACACTTTAACTCATACTACTCTAGGAAGTGTTATATATGACTTCATTCATTTTATTTGTTTAACCTTTGTGATTGTAGCCACAAATATTCTCCGGGGACACATAACAGTGAGCCTGAAAATTATCACTCACTTGGTTTTTTTACATAATGAAAGCCAAAACAGTTTGGTAAGATCTTCATTCTTGTTTCATTGTATTTGACATGGGAGGAAAACAGCAATTGAAATCAATCTAGGAATCATCCTATGAAGAGTTGAAAAAGGGGCACGTGAAAGTAACAATCAAAAATTGTGCGATTTATGCTGAACTAACTTAAGGCACAATTAACTTCTTTCAAGAACTAGCAAAATCCTCTATGGTGCTAGGATACATGTGAGGCAGTGCCAGCATTGAAAGATTTCCCACTGAAATATTCCTTGTATGAAAATATGCCGTACTGGCCAAACTAGAGAAAAAATATATATTTGTTTATTTCTTATAATTAATCTTCTACCCATCGCATCTAGACGTGACTATATGAAATATGAAAAGAATTGTGGAATATCCCAGGATTATAATAATGATGATGATGATAATAATAATAATAATAATAATTGGTCAGCACCAGGTGAAGATGAACTGCATGGGTTTTGGTTGAAACATCTAACTGTTATACACCCACTCATTGCCAATCAATTCAACAATATACTACAAGGAGGAGAAATTGAAAAGTGGCTAACAACTGGGAAAACCTACCTAATAATGAAAAATCCAGCAAAAGGGGCAACACCAGGTAACTACAGGCCAATTACCTTCTTACCAACAACTTTCAAATTACTAACTGGTGTAGTAGCTGATGCAGTGCAACAGCATCTAGTTGAAAACAATCTCTTTCCACCTGAGCAGAAAGGAAACCGCCCCAATAGCAGAGGAACAAAAGATCAACTCCTAATAGACAAAATGATCTTGGAAAACTGCAAGAGAAGGAAGACCAACCTGGATGTGGCATGGATTGACTACAAAAAGGCATTTGACTCTCTGCCACATGATTGGATAATCAAGTGCATAGAAATAACAGGAGTAAGTAGAAACATCAGAAAATTTGTGCAAAGATCGATGGCACAATGGAAGACACAGTTGCAGATCAATGGTGAAAAGCTGGGAGAGGTTAATATCAAGAGAGGAATATTTCAAGGAGATTCATTATCACCATTACTATTTGTTATTGCACTGTTTACTCTGTCAACAATACTGAATAACTCAGGACATGGCTATCAAACATCAAAAACATCTGCTAGACTATCCCACATCCTTTACATGGATGATCTGAAGCTGTATGGAAAAACATCATCTGAAATAGAATCGCTGCTCAACACTGTCCGTATATATAGCCAAGATATTGTAATGGAGTTTGGCTTGGACAAATGTGCCACACTTACTATCAAACAAGGAAAAATAGTGACAACTGAAGGAATCAAGATGCCCCACGAAAATAACATTAAGAGTCTGGATGAGGAAGATTACTACAAATACTTGGGTATCCTTCAAGCTGACAACATCAAGCACACTGAAGTCAAGAAAAAGATTAGAGGTGAATACATCAAGAGAGTGAAGACGATCTTAAAATCCAAACTCAATGGAGGAAATACCATAAAGGCAATCAACACCTGGGCAATCCCAGTCATTAGATACACAGCTGGAATAGTGGACTGGACTCAAGCAGAACTAAAAGCAATGGATAGGCAGACCAGAAAAATAATGACAATGAATCATGCCCTTCATCCACGAAGTGACATTGATAGACTTTATATACCAAGGCAAATAGGTGGGCGTGGAATGCTACAAGTACATCAGATGGTTGAAGAAGAAAAAATGGCTTTGGAAGAATATCTGAAGAACAATGATGAAGATGCCCTGAAATTAGTATATCAGGAAGGATTACTAACTACTGGAGAGACCAAACTGGCCTACAAGAAAGACCAAATGAAGAACAGAATAGAGGCATGGGAAGACAAAGCACTACATGGCCAATACATGAAAAAAAATAGCTGGGAAAGCAGATAATAATAAAACCTGGCAATGGCTAAGAGCAGGAAAATTGAAGAAAGAGACCGAGGGACTAATTCTGGCTGCACAAGACCAAGCCTTAAGGACAAATGAATACAAAGTCAAAATTGAGAAGACAGCAACAGACAGTAAGTGCCGCCTATGCAAAGAAGCTAAAGAAACAGTGGACCACTTGGTAAGCTGTTGCAAGAAGATTGCACAGACTGACTACAAGCAGCGGCATGACAAAGTAGCAACAATGGTGCATTGGAAGATCTGCAAAAAATATCATTGCCTGTAAGCAAAAACTGGTGGGATCATAAAATAGAGAAAGTCATAGAAAATGGTAAAATTAAACTGCTCTGGGACTTCAGAATTCAAACAGACAAGCACCTGCAACATAACACCCCAGACTTAACAATTGTCGATAAGAAAGACAAAAAAGTCTGGATAGTGGACGTGCCAGTGCCTGGAGATAGCAGAATAGAAGAGAAAGAACTGGAGAAGATAACAAAATACAAAGACCTACAAATAGAAATAGAAAGACTGTGGCAAAAGCAAGCAAGGGTAGTACCAATAGTCATCGGCTCCTTGGGCGCAATCCCAAAACAACTGGAGCACCACTTGAACACCATTGGCATTGACAAATTCGCTATTAGTCAATTGCAAAGGCGGCCTTACTAGGAACTGCTTCCATCCTGCAACGATATCTGTAATACCATCAAACATCCACATCTGCCTATCCCAGGTCCTGGGTAAGGACTCGATAGGTAGACAAAATGCCAAATCCAGTCTGAACATCTGGCTGACTGTGCGATGATTGAGATAATAATAATAATAATAAAGTTGGAAGGGACCTTGGAGCTCATCTAGTCTAACCCCCTGCTCAGGCAGGAAACCCTATACCATTTCAGCCAAATGGCTGTCCACTCTCTTCTTAAAAACTTCCACTGTTGGCGCATTCACCACTTCTGGAGGCAGGTTGTTCCACTGATTAATTGTTCTAACAGTCAGGAAGTTTCTCCTTAGTTCTAAGTTGCTCCTGTCCTTGATCAGTTTCCATCTGTTGCTTCTTGTCCTGTCTTCAGGCGCTTTTGACTCCCTCTTCTTTGTGAAAGACCCTGAGATATTGGAACACTGCTATTATGTCCCCCCTCATCCTTCTCGTCGTTAAACTAGACATACACAATTTCAGCAACCGTTCCTTATATGTTTTAGCCTTCAGTCCCCTAATCATCTTTGTTGCTCTTCTCTGTACTCTTTCTAGAGTCTCAGCATCTTTTTTACATCGTGGTGACCAAAACTGGATGCAGTATTCCACGTGTGGCCTTATTAAGGCATTGTAAATTCGTATTAATACTTCACATGATCTTGATTTTATCCCTCTGTTAATGCAGCCTAGCATTGTGTTGGCTTTTTTGGCAGCTGCAGCACACTGCTGGCTCATATTTCAGTGATTGTCCACTAGGACTCCGAGATCCCTCTCATAGTTACTACTATTCAGCAAGGTACCACCTATACTATACCTGTACATTTGGTTTTTCTTGCCTAAATGTAGAGCCTTACTTTTTTCACCATTGAATTTCATTTTGTTAAATAATACCCAGTGTTCAAGTCTGTCCATGTCCTCCTGTATCTTAAGCCTATCTCCTGGAGTGTTGGCTATTCCTGCCAACTTGGTGTCATCTGAAAATTTGATGAGTTCCCCATCTATCTCCTCGTCCAAATCATTGATGAAGATGTGGAGGAGCACTGGGCCTAGGACAGAGCCCTGGGGCACCCCACTACACGCTTCCTTCCATGTAGATGCAGTTCCATTGAGGACCACATGATGAGTACGGCCGATTAGCCAGCTACGAATCCATCTGGTGGTGATGCTGTCTAACCCACATTTTTCTCTCTTATCAAGCAGTAGGTTGTGATCTACTTTATCAAATGCCTTACTAAAATCCAAGTAAATTATATCAACAGCATTCCTCTGATCCACTAATTTTGTCACTTGGTCAAAGAATGCAATAAGGTTTGTCTGGCATGATCTGTTTTGACAAAACCATGTTGGCTTTTAGTAATGACTTGGTTTGCCTCTAGGTGTTCGCTAATTCGTTGTTTGATTATCTTTTCCAGAATCTTCCCAGGTATCGAGGTCAGGCTGATAGGTCTGTAATTTCTTGGGTCCATTTTTTTCCTTTTTTGTAGATAGGAACTACAACAGCTCTTTTTCAGTCCTCTGGTATTTCCCCTGTGCTCCAGGATCTTTGAAAAATATAGTTCAGTGGTTCTGAGATCACATCTGCCAGTTCCTTGAGAACCTTGGGGTGTAATCCATCTGGTCCTGGCGATTTGAACTTGTCTAGGCTGGACAAGTGCTCACTAACCATTTTCTTGCCTATCTTAACTTATGTTTCTATACTGTTTTTTTTATGGCACTATTTTTGATAGGTTGGTCTGTTTTTTTCCCTTTGTGTAAAGACAGATGCAAAAAAACGAGTTAAATAGTTCTGCTTTCTCTCTATTGCTAGTCACCTTCTTGCCACTTTCACCTACTAATGGACCAATCGTTTCCTTCACTTTTTTCTTATTTTTTACATGTTGAAAGAAGTTTTTTTTGTTATTTTTGACTTTGGTCGCAAGCCTTAGTTCATTTTGAGCCTTGGCTTTCCTCACTTCAACTTTGCAGGCTTGGGCTATTTGCTGATATTCTTAGTTATGTGCCCCTCTTTCGACTTTCTATACTTGCCCTTTTTATCTTTCAATTTGTCAGAGAGTTCTTTATGCAGCCATGCTGGTTTCTTTTGAGAGCTGTTATTTTTCCTCTTTGTTGGTATTGAGCTAGACTGGGCCTTCTATTTAGGGCCTCATTGTTGCATGAGTAGATTGAGTGGATTTTTCAGAAATAGAATTTAGTCTATGAAAGAATGTGAAACACGCTTTTTGTCCATCTATTCTTGTTGTTGAAAGTACATTATTACTTTCCTGGTAGGTCGCATAAAACAGGATTGTGAAGGGCTCCATCATCCCAAAATCTATTTTGGTTCCCCCGCCTTCATGGTAGGTTTTCACTTCACTATGAAGAGTTATCAATTGTATTGGAGAACATCCAATGATATTGGGCTATAATGCTTTACTTGGGTCAAGAACTTACTAAGCTAATGGATAGCAAAAGCATAATCTAAAAATAACAATAACAATAATAATTCTTTGTCCAAAAAGGATTTTGTGATCACATTTATGACATATTATTTAGTTA
>NW_024100401.1:0-51494 GCF_016545835.1 Crotalus tigris | reverse complement strand
AGGTGGTCAGAAAGGCCCTGGGTGGAGCTGAGCCAGAGACCTTGGCAAGGATTTCAGGAAGTGCTTTGCCTTTGAAGGAACGGCTGAAAGTTCCCTTCCCTAACATCTTTGTGTGAAGAAGCTACAATCTCAAAGCAGACCGGCCTTCATCCTTAGGAACCTGCTAGAGAGCAAGAAAGATCAAGAATGCTTAGGAAAGCAAAAGTAGTCAAGAATGCTTGTTCAAGAGAAACCCCAGACGTAACCCATGAGACCGGGCAACAGTTGGGGAAAGGGGAACTTGGGGGCAAAACCTGAGATGCTCCTTCCTTTGCAAAACAGGACCACAAACTAGAGACTGATCTCTCGTCTTGTGAATGTTGCCATGCTGGATAGCCAGAGACCCTGAATCCAAAGGCAGATCCTATAAAAGGTTTTCCATCTTCTGTGCACACATACTGCATTGGCCATCACGTAGATGGTTTGTGGTGAGTCTGGGTGAGTTCACACAACACCCTTAACTTAGGTTAAGGGAAGAGAACTGCTACATTGGCATAATGTATCATGCCAAAATATTAAACCAGATGCTGGCTTAGCATGATGAATTTTCTTCACACATTGGCACAGGACAAGGGTCCCAGCTACTGGAATTTTATTTTATTTTTACTTAAATTTAAATTAAACTTTATATTTAAAGTTTTAAAATCTCAGTCAATATTGTCAGGGGTTCTATGGATGACCAAAGTCCCCGGCTCCTTAGGAGTTTTTTTGGGAATGCAAGGGAGAAAGAAGCCACTTTTAATCTGGCTCCCTCTGAAGTGCAAAGCCTTTGCCCCTCCCTGTGGTCAGTGCCAGGCTGAGATGTACCCAGCTTGCTAAAAATAATGCAGAAATGCCTGAAAAAACTTGAATGGCCTAAACATGATCTGTGAACTTCACCCGTTAATTCAGTTGATGAATCCACCCAGCTCAGAAAAGAGGGTTTCTACTGAATCTAGGTGAAAGAGAGCATACGCTTCCATGATGGTCAGTGGAGTTTGATTCACTCAGCTCACCCACCTGGTGGGACACTCATACAACACACTGGCAGGGGCTCAGCAACTGAGTCCTGCAAAGGGGACTGAGGGGGTCCCACCAATGCTGGGTGTGCTGAGCCTGGCCAGATGCAAACAGGGGTTCAAACACTCAAGACTCAGGTGGGCTCTCCTAGCCTGCAGGTGCCCAGGACTCACCTCCTGAAGGGGTTCCTGCCTGACCATCCATGCTGCCCTGTGCTGCTAACAGAAGGGGGTGCATTGAATTGGACCCCCCCATCTGTGGAACCACCCCTGCTGTGATGTCCCTGCTGCTCCCCCACCCTTGCTATTTGCTAGGAAGGCTTCACCCTCAAAGAAAACTTTTCCAACCATGCCTGAGGCTGCTTGAACCGAATCATGAAGGGGCTCCTTCCTCTTTTCCTGCCCTTGACAGGAAGGGACAACCATCTCCTGCAGTCCTTCTGCCCTTCCAGGACCCCAATTTCATCAGCCTGTCTGCAGCCTTTATGAGGACTTGTTACTCGCTGTCACGATCAGGATTGGAGTTTTCCTGCTGCTTTTACAGAGAGCAACCAGATTAAAAAAATCTGCCCAAGTTTAGCAAATTGTAGTCCACTTGGCTGGTTTTGCAAGATTGAAGCCAGACTCAGGAAGCCCCACAGCCTCAACCGGCTGTGTGTGAAAGTAATCAGAAAGACCATAATGACCAGTTTTTCAGAAGCAATTTGCCATTGCCTCTTTCACAGGGTTCTGAGAGGTTGGCTGGCCCAGGTTTACCCAGTTGGCTTTGTGCCCAAGGCAGGACTAGAAATCATGGTCTCCTACTTACTAGTTTGATGCATTGATTTTTTCACTGCAATCATCACCCTCCCTGTCTCTGAGACCTCTTCTCCTACGTCTCCAGTGACTGCCTGTGATGTAAACATCAGACTGAAGCAACAAGGAAGGGATCTTGCATCAGAAAAGAATAAATATCACAGTTAAGCTTTTTGTGGCTCACATTACAGGACAGACAGGAGCTGTGCTCTTGAATATGTTTTCTCTCTCTTTCAGGTGAATCTTGGTTTCTCTGTTTGAATCAGGAAAGCCACTGGATATTCCACCCATTCAAAGTGCTTTGAATTCTAATTCTTTTTTTAGAAAGAGGAAAGAGATTGATTCCACCCCATGAATTATGGACCTCCTGCTTCTGCTTCTGCTTCTCCTTCTGCTTCTGATGCTGCTGGTGTCCCAGCCACTCTCTGGGAAGCTGAGAATGAAGTGCCCACTGAATTTGGACCACCAGGATGGAGAAAAGCCATGGAGCTATTGTAGGCCAGGAGATCTTATCATTGGTATAGTCATCTCTGCATCAGCAATCATACCTGCAACATTACCTTTCAACATGGCTCCTTCTAGTCAGATTCAGCTGTAAGTCATGCAATGGAGTTTCATTACCTCCAGTTGCAGCTCTAACACTTACTCTTATATTGCAGGATCTGACAAATATTTTAAATCATTTTGATTAACACAGCCTCTCCCTTTTGCCTAATTTTCTGAGAGTAGAACATGAGGCAAATGAAACCTGAAAGAAGTACACATTATTTTCCTTTCTGTGTGCAATCGTAAATTCATGACTGGAATACTGATTTTAGTTGAAAGTAATGATTGAAATGGTTCTAATTTCCTCTGCCCAACCATTTCCATATTTTTATAACCGATTGATGTGCAAAAGTAATGATTGAAATGGTTCTAATTTCCTCTGCCCAACCATTTCCATATTTTTATAACCGATTGATGTGCAATGTCTGATTTTTAAAGGAATAGAAGATGACTTGTTTTTAGAACAGCTTCTCTGGGTCACTTATCAAAAATCTCCTTCCTTTAATGGTGATTCTTCTTTAATGACTGAATTATTCTGGGCTATGAATATTAGTACTGCTAAAAATAATTGTATGTTTCAGATTTGTTAAACCTTTCTGAGAACTATCCCCATCCTCAATGCTAACAATATTAAAGGGTGATGGGTGACTATCATTTGCCTCTAATTTTGGATCAATATTGGCTTATATTTCAGCTACTTTGTGGAGAAAAAAGATGATTAAATGGAGAAAAAGTATTTTTGTTGTTGTTGCTGTTGATGATGCTAACATTACTATGATCATGGTTTTACACTAGTTTATCTTATGGAAAGGATAATATACTTCGCATGATTTTCAATATTGAACTGGTGAGGGAGAATCCCCAGCTCCTGCACAATCTCACACTTGGCTACAACATCCATGACAACTATGATAACACCCTTGGCACTTCAGATGCCTTGATGGACATGCTCTCTACTGGAGAAGCCAATGTTCCCAACTACAGCTGTGGAAGGAAGGACAAGCTTTTAGCTCTTGTTGATGGAGCTGACAGAGACATCTCCATCCAGATGTCAACATTAGCAGGCATCTGCAAAGTCCCACAGGTTTGTGTTTGTCCCTCCCTTTCTGTAAAGTGAGTGGGGTATTTGTGTGTAAGCAATAGATCCAACTGTGTCTTCTCTATGGAATTCAAGATAATTTTGAATAATAATATTGATAAGTCTGTACTTCCAAAGGCACTTTACTCCCTTCTAAGAAATGGTGCCAAGCTAATAACGCCCATCATACTTCAAAAGCCTCTTTCTCCCAAACAGCCCATCTCCTCTCTGTTTCCGAAAGATTTTGTGAAGTGTAGGCGCAGGGCTGCAGATTCCCCCCTAAGGTTTTTTTGTTGGAGGATTGTGCCGAGTGCAACTTCACTAGCATCAGCTTGGATGATGAAAGGTTCGTCAGGATCAGGGTGTTGAAGAACTGGTTCTGCTGCAAATAAACTTTTCACCATGGCATTTGTAAGTGTTATCTTTATTATTAATAATAATAATAATAATAATAATAATAATAATAATAATAATAATAATGTTGGAAGGGATCTTGGAGGTTATCTGGTCCAACCCCCTGCTCAGGCAGGAAATCCTAAATCATTTCAGACAAATGGCTGTCCAGTCTCTTCTTCAAAAACTTCCAGTGTTAGAGCATTCACCAATTCTGGAGGTAGGTTGTTCCACTGGTTATTTGTTCTCACTGTCAGGAAGTTTCTCCTTAGTTCTAGGTTGCTTCTCTCCTTGATTAGTTTCCATCTGTTGCTCTTGTCCTGCTTTCAGGTGCCTTGGAGAATAGCTTGACTCCCTCTTCTTTATGGCAGGCCCTGAGATACTGGAAAACTGCTATCATGTCCCCCCTCGTCATTCTTTTCATTAAAATAGACATAACCAATTCCAGCAGAGAACTGTCTTTTCATGACATCGTCCCAATTGCTTAGAGGTTTCTGCTGCACACTTATGAAGTTGAGGAGAGGCTCTGTGTTCAATCAAAGGATCTTCTGTACAATAGGAATGTGCAGTACTTATGAAAAAGTCAAATTTTTTACATAGTCTTAGCCAAAATAATGATATCCTCACTAATGACCAAATCTCAGATTTTTAAACAGAGTCCTATGGGATTACCTTTCCTACTGATGATAAAAAATATATGTATTATGAACCTTTAGGGGCCACTAACGTTAACCAACCACTTTATTAAAAATCTACAAATATGTTAGACAACGTATCAACTATTTTTTGCCCTAAAATTCTCATGATCAAATTCATCATAAAAGCTTTGAAGAGCAATAAAGCCTCTGGAGAGGATTTTCTACCAGTAGAAAAATTTAAGCAACATCCCGACTGGTGGGACCCTCCATTGACAGATACATTTACACATATAAATAATATTCACCATGACCATTTGGGACCAAGATGGCAAGTGTAATTCTTATATATAAAAAAGGGAACAAAAAGGATCCTAGCAATTCCAGGCCCATTTCTCTAACAGATCTTGTGACTGAAATATATGCAAACATGCACTTGAAAAGTATTGATAGTAGGCGGATGAAAAGTCTTTAGGCAGATGTGATCCACTATTGACAATTCTTTTGTCTTGAACCATCTAACTATAAAAATATCAGTCACAGGAAATAATGGTTGGCTGCCTTTATAGCATTTGACACAATAAACAAAGAAATTTTATGGAAGAAATTGACTGCCCTTCAAATGGAGCTCAGGATGTTGGCCCTGCTCAAAACCCTTTCTACAAGCCCTGACAGTGAGAACAATTAATCAGTGGAACGGCTTGCCTCATGAAGTTGTGGGTGCTCCATTAATGGAGATTTTCAAAAAGTGGCTGAACATTCATTTGGTCTGGATCTCTTGCTATGGGCAGGGGGCTGGACTAGAAAACCTCCATGGTCCCTTCCATCCCATTTTTCTTCAGTTGTTTGAGAGTGTGTTTGGGGCTCAATGGAGCCATGAGAAGTAGGATTGATATGTACCAAAAGGTAAGGCAAAGGTGTTGCCAATATGACATTTGGGTTGCATGTCCTGTTAAGAGGACTTGGCTCCTATTCTCATAATAATTATCTGATTATGGATGAGTCAAAGTCAATAATTACAATCTTTGGGAAAGGACAGCATTGCCCTATAGGGCTAATCGATGAGGAGGCAACAGAGCAAGTTCACACCTTTCCTTACCAGGGGGAACTTTTCTCTGTGACTGGATCTGGGCTCCCTCAACATCAAAGGAGCTCATTTAGAAGGCACAAGTGAATGCATGTTAATTTCTTTTTTTAAAAATCATAGGTATGCGGCTTCCTTAGACTGAATAATTAAATACAAAATACCAATGTTATCATTATGCAAAATACCAATGTTACCATTATGCACTTATATTGAGCTGAACTTTGTGATTTAATTTATATTACTACTAGAACAAATTCGATCGTATCATCTGAGAAGTATCTTGAGGGTGGATGAAAGGACTTCAGCTCCTGCCCTTAGAGCAGAATTGGGAATTTATACAATTTATAAAATTGGGGCATATAATTTAATAATATTATTGGTAGGAAAACTGATAAGAGTCCTCAAACGCTATTAGAACAAACAAATTTTATTTAAAACATTCCTGATTTTATATTAGGAACTGTCATCTCCCTGTCTTTTTTGCCACTCGAGAAAAACCTGGAAAAAAAATGCTGTACAAAGAATCCAAGATGGTTAAAATAGCGAAAAGTAGGGCCGTCTTTAGTAAGGCTGGCACACTGAAAGGCATCAGCTGCTACAAATGTACCTTCCAAGTATTGAGTTCAATATTCCAAACTCCTTACAATGAATATACTTGTATTTGTGGAGCTCCAGAAATAGAAGCTGTAATACATCTATTATTTTAATGTCAATTATTTAAGAAAGAGGGAGATCAATATCTTGGATTGCACTTTAGAGAAACAATCTATTGGGATCCTAATATTAAAAAAAAATGTATTTCCTCTGTGCTCAGAATTCAAAAATTATTTATAATAAAGCCCTTTTCAGAAGGAAATTATGGTCTGATAATAGTAAATTCTGGGGTTATAAAGAAATACTATTTTCATTCTTTATGATTATTCTATTGTACTTATTTTTACAAATTCTGTTTTTATATGCAATCTCGTTGATGTTCTGTGTTTTATATTCTGTATCTTGATATGGCCTAATGACTAATCAACAGGAAATGTTCTAA
Organism: Crotalus tigris; assembly: GCF_016545835.1. Lineage (NCBI taxonomy): Eukaryota > Metazoa > Chordata > Lepidosauria > Squamata > Viperidae > Crotalus > Crotalus tigris. The sequence continues at coordinate 44,887 of NW_024100401.1, read as the reverse complement.
TAGTGAAGGAAATGGTTGGTCCCTTAGTGGATGAAAGTGGCAAGAAGGTGACAAGCAACAGGGAGAAAGCAGAACTATTTAAATCGTTGTTTGCATCTGTCTTTACACAAAGGGAAAAAACAGATCAACTTATCAAAAATAATGCCATAAAAACAGAATATAAACACAAGTTAAGATAGGAAGAAAATGGTAAGTGAGCACCTGTCCAGCCTAGATGAGTTCAAATTACCATTACCAGATGGATTATACCCCAAGGTCCTCAAGGAACTGACAGATGTGATCTCAGAACCCCTGAACTATATTTTTCAAAGATCCTGGAGCCCTGGGGAACTACCAGAGGACTGGAAAAGAGCTGATGTAGTTCCCATTTACAAAAAAGGAAAGAAAATGGATCCAGGAAATTACAGACCTATTAGCCTGACCTTGATACCTGGAAATATTCTGGAAAAGATAATCAAACAACGAATCAACGAACACCTAGAGGCAAACAAAGTCATTACTAAAAGCCAACACGGGTTTGTCAAAAATAGATCATGCCAGACGAATCTTATTGCATTCTTTGACCAAGTGACAAAATTAATGGACCAGAGAAATGCTGTGGATATAATTTACTTGGACTTCAGTAAGGCATTTGACAAAGTAGACCACAACCTACTACTCGATAAGATAGAAAAATACGGGTTAGACAGCATCACCACCAGATGGATTCGTAGCTGGCTGACCGGCCGTACTCAGCGTGTTGTCCTCAATGGAACTGCATCTACATGGAGGGAAGTGTGTAGTGGGGTGTCCCAGGGCTCTATTCTTGGCCCACTGCTCTTAAACATCTTCATCAACGATTTGGACAAGGGGGTAGATGGGGAACTCATCAAATTTACAGATGACACCAAGTTGGCTGGAATAGCCAACACTCCAGAAGACAGGCTTAAGATACAGGAGGATCTGGACAGACTTGAACACTGGGCGCTATCTAACAAAATGAAATTCAATGGTGAAAAAAGCAAGGTTCTACATTTAGGCAAGAAAAACCAAATGCACAGTAAGTGCAAAGGGATAGAATCAAGATCACGTGAAGTGTTAATACCACTTTACAATGCCTTGGTAAGGCCACACTTGGAATACTGCATCCAGTTTTGGTCACCACAATGTAAAAAAGATGTTGAGACTCTAGAAAGAGTACAGAGAAGAGCAATAAAGATGATTAGGGGATTGGAGGCTAAAACGTATAAGGAACAGCTGCTGGAATTGGGTATGTCTAGTTTAACAAAGAGAAGGACGAGGGGGGGACATGATAGCATTGTTCCAATATCTCAGGGGCTGCCACAAAGAAGAGGGAGTCAAGCTATTCTCCAAAGCGCCTGAAGGCAGGACAAGAAGCAACGGATGGAAACGAACCAAGGAGAGAAGCAACCTGGAACTAAGGAGAAATTTCCTGTTAGAACAATTAACCAGTGGAACAACCTGCTTCCAGAAGCGGTGAATGCTCCAACACTAGAAGTTTTTAAGAAGAGATTGGACAACTATTTGTCTGAAATGGTATAGGGTTTCCTGCCTGAGCCGGGGGTTGGATTAGATGACCTCCAAGGTCCCTTCCAACATCATCATCATCATTATTATTTTTATTATTATCATTATTGAGCTCCAGAAATAGAAGTTGTATTATTTTGAATGACAATTATTTAAGAAAGAGGAAGATCAATATCTTGGATTGCAATTTAGAGAAACAGTCTATTGGGATCCTAATATTTAAAAAAAATGTATTTACTCTGTGTTCAGAATTCAAAAATTATATATAATAAAGCACTTTTCAGAGGGAAATTAGGTCTGATTGTGGCAAATTCTTGGGTTATAAAGAAATACTGTTTTCATTCTTTATACTTATTCTATTTTACTTAATTTTTATATTCTGTTTTTACATGCAGTCTTGTTAATCTTCTGTATTTTATAATTTTGTATCTTGATGTGGCCTAATGACTAATCAACAGAAAATGTTCTAATATGTGCATGACAAAAATATTGGGACTTGGTAGGAGTCCAAATATAACACAGAATTGTTTTTTTCAGGTCAGTGATAGAATTGTTTCAGAGGTTCTGAGTGAAAAAAGTCAGTTCCCCCTTTTCCATCCGATGTTCCCCAAAGAAGGGATACAATATCCAGCAATTGTCCAACTGCTCCTCCATTTTGGATGGACCCTGATTGGTCTCTTTGCTCCAGACACAGAGAAGGGAGAGAATTTCATGAGGACTTTTACTCCTATGCTTGTCAAGAATAGAATTTGTGTTGTTATATCACGATTCTCAACAACTGGACATACCACATTCCTCAGGGATGCCCTCTCTAAGTGGAGACAAGTCAACATCTTTGTTCACTTCATTGAATATGATTCCCTTTGGGACAGAATTCTTCCCTTCCATTCAGCACTTGAAGGTTTGCCAGGACCCATTGAAGGGAAAGTCTGGATCATGACAGTGGTTGGAATATTTTTAGAGAAAAAGGATTGGCGTCTCAAGCACGTCCATAGTATTTGGAGCTTTCCCTTTCAATGGAAAAAGAGTTGGAAAAATGATAATATCTATAAATCACCTTTCTTTGTGGAAAGTGAATTTCAAGCTAAGTATTTTCACTGTTCTGTTTCAAAACACACCTTTTCTGTCAAAGGCCGGAGAAGATGCACCCAGAAAACAGCAGTGGAGATCCAAAAGAAAAAGAATAGGACGCAGATCCCAAATGATGGCTATACCTACAGTGTCATAAAGATTCTGGCCCATGCCTTAAGTGCTGCATCCAAGACTCAGAGAAGAAGGAAGAAGGGTGAAGAGAGTTTGGGGGCTCCAAGGCTGCAGCCGTGGAAGGTAGGGGGTCCCAACAAGGATCCATCAAACTAAATTCTTTTTCAGGATCTTTTGTGCTCTCTGGGCTTGGTGGTTTAAGATCTTAAACATCTGTACAACATCTCCTATTTATCAGAAGAGTGCTGCATCCTCCCTTCAACAACCAAGACCTTTTATATATTCGAAAAAAAAGTTCCCCAACATTTTCTGATTTGAAGCTCCTGTAAACTAGGACAGGAAACAATGGCTGGAAACTGATCAAAGAGAGAAACAACCTGGAATTAAGGAGAAACCTCCTAACAATGAGGACAATTAGCCAGTGGAACAGCTTGCCTTCAGAAATCATGGGTGCTTCATTATTGGAGATTTTTAAGAAGAGACTAGACAGTCACTTGTCTGAGATGGTATAGGTTCTCCTGTTAGAGCAGGAGGCTGGACTAGAAGAACTCCAAGGATCCTTCCAGTTCTCTTCTCTTCTCTTCTCTTCTCTTCTCTTCTCTTCTCTTCTCTTCTCTTCTCTTCCAACATGGCTCTTCTGCTTGATGTCTTTCCTCAAGACTTAAAGCAGCTTCTTTGATCTCTTCCTCCCCTTCTTTGTCCTTGACTAAAGCTGATGGAAATTTTATGCAGTGTCTTCTCCAAGTGTGGTGCCTGCAAGAGGACCTGGTATCACTCCACTGGATCATTAATGACATTATCGACAAATTAATAATACGGTTATTATCATAACATTAACGTATTACTACTACTATATTATAATCAGTAACCATTCTACACATAGAATAATGTTAGAAAAACTACAAATGAAATATTAATATAGATTATAGCTGCCATTCATTACATTCATACAATCGTCCTGGATGCTAACAATTAGTTAGTTTCCTATTGAATTTTACTCATGCACCTCTCTCTAACACAAAATCATATTTTTATTTTCTGGAAGCTGTAAGGCTCTGCCTCAGCTGAATCTCTCAGGAAAGCAGAACTCTTGAAACTGGCATCATTTCAAAAGGAACTTTTATTGAGAGTCAGTGACAGCAAGAGAAGGCAGGCAGAATCTGAAATTCTGAAGGTGAAATTGTTAGGCTAAACCCCATTGTTCAAAAACCCTCCCAACTGCCCAGTCCATAGGAGCCAATCCAGAGGTGCAAAGAGGTTGTGAGAACTCCAGAGGGAAACTGCGGTAAGATGTTCCCAGGCATCTCCTCCTTGGTGAGGTGAGGCAGATGACCTCAGACTGGGGAACTGAGTCAACAACCAAGTCTAATTGTTTTTTGTAACTCCCCAATTTTATCAGTAATATTAATATTTATTTGAGTACAATTTTTGAGACAGTTGTATTCACTTAATTATCTCATACTATCCAGCACTCAATTGACTAGATCCCCATTCATCACACCATGAAGCATTTTGTTCATTGTTTGCTAAAAACAACTTATACCAACAGCATTCACACAATATGTTAAGGAAGTATAACATATGTGTGAATGAGTTAAGCGGACCAGAGAAATAGATGTAGGGAAGGATAAGATAAGGTGGTTTGGGGGGGGGGCAACCCACAGCTGCATAACAGGCAGAGAAAGAAACTCAGAAAAAGTCCTCCCTAAATTTTTTGACTGTCAAAAGAGATGGTGAAAGATTTGTACTTTCACATTGCAAGATTTTGTTAATATAGCCTTACAATAAAGTAGAATTACTTCATCTGGTCATTTTTCCTATCTCCTCTACCTGAATGAATATTAGCCTTGCAACTTTCTTCTTAACAAATCCTTGCTTTCCGGTAATCACCCTATTGTTTGCAAGGAGTTTATGAATACTCTAGTTATTTGTGTATTTTGTTTATTTGATTGGTGATCTTTGCTACATTGTTATATATGATTGACCATTTTTGTCAATATACATATTATCAGTATACTACATGATTTAGGAATATTGCTGAATTTTTGTACTTCAGTTGTGAAGATAATGGTAACACTTGTTCTCCCATCTCACAATATTCGCAAGTAAAACAATCATAGAAGAAAGATTCAAAAATAAAAAGTGATAAGAGATAAGAAACCAAGATTTCTACTTTTAAATTCCTGGATGTTTCCATTCTAGTTCCATCCATTTCTAAAGAAGAGGGAGTTGTACAATCTTTCCCTGCTGAAAGTGTACTTGGATCAGAATGGAGACGTAGCAGCAGACCTGGCCATCGTTAGTAGGTTAGTTCTCCCCAAGAAGGATCCCTTTGACAAGCGAATGGGGAGTTTTGAAAGACAAAGACTTACAATCAACCAAGATGCTTTGTCACAGTTAAAGTTGCTCAACAAGGTGGGGAAAATATTGGTATATTTTCTCTTTTTTCCAAAGCTGTTTCAAATGGGCTAAACCCAGTCAAAAAAGGGGTAACCTTCACATAGAATTGAATGAGTGGAGTAAAACTTCTATAATTTTCTTAGGCAGATAAGCATGCTTCAGTTCTATTGACCAAGGTTTCCCTTCTGATGCTACCATGCTGAACCCTGTTGTAAGCTGATCCAAAATGAGATATGGGGTGATTATTATTTAGGACACAAATCACTGCCTTTTAGTGTCCCTTTGGCAGTTTAGTATCACCAAAAAACTGATAAGACATGGCCTCATATGCTGAAGATTTTGGCGTTAATAGCTTCAGGTTCACTAGTTTTTTTGCCTTCACATATCAAAGGTGAAAGAAATTCTGTTGACAAGTCCTTGAGTTCAGATTTAGATTGAATTGAATGAAATGGAATCAAGACAGGATGGAGATCCTGTTGGTCCAATAGGTAAATAAACTTCATCTTGCCTTGATTGGAGTCAGGGGTCTCCCAAAATTGCAGGCCCACAGTCTGTATAGCTGCCTCTCTTTAACATTAATGAGATAGTGGAATTTAGGAAGGAGGTTCACATGAAATAAAAATGACTGATATGATGTGAGCTCATTTATGGATTGACTAATTAAATTTATTTGTTGCCCATCTCACTATTGATAATGGTTTGAAAACTGAAGTACTGAAGCATCGCTTTGCTGAAAATAAATCTTGATATCACAAATGATAAGGGACAATTTTGAGGGAAATATTACTTAGATTTGGGCACTGGCTTGTAAGAGTGCACTTCATCTGAAAATCCCTTGAATGCAACTGTTTATCTTGATTGTTAGCTGCCTTAGGACACATTGAGAGGCTACAAATCAAATTAATAATAAATATGAGTGTGTATTTCCCTGACAGATTGTGTCACCTAATTGTATTCTTTCAACAGAAAGCACTTTGTGTTGAGTATCCATTTCCCACACAGGGCTCACACTCATGACCCTTGTGGTGCACCAAAAGATCCCTGACTCACCCTTTTTGAAGGACATGTTCTCATGACCTCACCTCCATCTCACCTCACTGTACTTTTAGAAACTAGTCAGCCAGTTTTAGTTTTAGTTCACCAGCATGGCAGCCATATAAACTGAACAAATATATATATGAATGAAGAATATCTTTAAGGTTGACAATCTGTAAGGGAATTTCCCATTTTATCTTAACTGGGAGATAATTTTGGACTGCTTTCAAAGGGAAGCAGCTTTGCAATGTTTTCTGCACTCCAGAAGAAACCTTTCCAGATCCTACTGGTCAGAAGTTTCTTCTTCATCTTCATTTATTTATTTATTCTATTTCACTAAATGTAATGAAATGAAAATAAAATTTTACAATATAGTTTACTCTAAAATTTAGTATTTTAGATATTATATTTTAAAATAAAGCATGTATGAAGAATGAAGGAATGCATGTTAATTCCACTATGAGGAGGAACCCGCCGGTTGCCACTTAATGGTTAATCTTTTCTCAGTTTCATCTGTCCAGACTTTGTTAAGTAGAAAGCTACTTTATTGTAGTCTGATAAATCAGAAGAAAAAGGGAGGAACTGAATGAAGCATCTGCCTACAATTGTATCTCCTGCAACCATTTGGAAGGTGTCAGAGATTTCATATTTGCCTACATGAAGTCCAGAGACAACTTGGCTGATGTTCATGTCTACCTCCATCTTACATGGATGGTGAGTCCTGACATATTTTCTTTGGCATTTCTCCTTTTTCTGTTTAGTCTCTGCCTCAGTCTAAATGTGTGGAAAAATGCCTTCCTGGATTTGTCAAGAAGGCTCGAGAAAGAGAGCCATTTTGCTGCTATGACTGCATTCCTTGTCCAAAGGGGACCATCTCCACTCAGGAAGGTACGTGACACCAAAGGGAAACTTTGATCAATATGCATGTTAAAAACACATGTAACTTTGATTGTTTATTTCTCAATTTTAATAGTGTCCCATTTCTTCCCTAAATGGGATTTATAAGAAAAATATCTTGAAGGGTGAGGTAGAAAGAAGGATGTTGTGGATTGCATGGGAAATCTCTCTTTCATTTCCCAGTTTGGAGGTTTCTGTCCATATTTATCTTTCTTAGAAATATCTGTGTTCTTTGTAACTTGAGGAATGATTTTAGATCAATGGGATTTGTTTACCTAAACCAACTTTACATTACAGGCTGATAGATGCATCGATCAATCATTCATTTAATTAGTTAATCTTTAGTAAGATCATATATCCTTATAAGCTGCAATATCTAATTGGGAGGAATAATAGAGGTAGAGATGTTGAGTTAAAGGAACAATGAAAACCAAATAGAGGATTCAGGATTCACTTGGAATTTACAAATAGTCCAAAATGCAAAGGCATGCACAGTGTTGAGTTTCCATGTGTTCTTCCATAGGACACCCCAACTGTGCAGGCTGCACAGAATCACAGTTTCTTTCCAGGTGCAACTAAATTCACCTTTCAAAGCCTCCATTAAACAGAACTAGGGCATCTGCATATAATAATTGGCATGCAAACGGTCTGTTCCCTTAAAGGATTCCCACTTTATGCATCATCAGAAGCCTTCCTTTTCTGCTGCAGGTCCTGCCTTATAGGATCCATTTCCCCTTGAAATTGAATAGGTCCCCATCCTCTTAAACCTCTGAACACATGCTACTTCTCCCAACTATTTGAGATAAAATAAAGTCAGTGCAGGATACGAATCTGGTGGATTACTTCAGAAAAGGGAGGATGCAGCACCAGATAGATTTTCTTTTGAATTTATATTGTTCTTGTTCTTTTTATAGTTGTATGTATTGGGTATTTTTTTTTGGCTCTTGTTGTGTAAGTATATTCCATTTACTGAGGCTTTTCTGTTCTCTTTATATCACATCTTATCCAAAGTTTTTCTTGAAATTTGAAAGACTGTAAAAGAAATATTACTTTCTTTTCTCAGATACCACAAAATGTAACAACTGCCCAGATGATCAATATCCAACCAAGAACCGAATCCAGTGTATCTCTAAAAGAATAACCTTCCTTTCCTATGAAGAACATCTCAGCATCATCCTCATCTCCTTTGCTCTTCTCTTGTTCCTAATCACAGGCTTTGTTTTATTCATATTTATTAAATACCTTGAAACTCCTATTGTCAAAGCCAACAACCGGGACCTCTCCTACATCCTCCTGGTCTCCCTTCTGCTTTGCTTCTTATCCTCCTTTTTCTTCATTGGCCGACCAAGGAAAGCCACCTGCCTTCTCCGACAAACAGTGTTCAGCATTGTCTTCTCAGTAGCTGTTTCGTCTGTGTTGGCCAAAACGATCACAGTAGTGCTGGCATTCCTAGCCTCAAAGCCAGGCAATAAAGTGAAAAGATGGTTGGGGAAGAGCTTGGCCAACTCCATCATCCTTTCTTGTTCTGCTGTCAAAATTCTCATCTGTGCCATGTGGTTGGGAGCTTCTCCCCCATTTCCTGACTCTGATCTGCACTCCCAGCCTGGAGAGATTATCCTTCAATGCAACGAAGGCTCTGTCATCATGTTTTATATTGTCCTTGGCTACATGGGCTTCCTTGCTGCAATTTGCTTCACTGTGGCTTTCCTGGCCAGGAATCTTCCTGGAGGTTTCAATGAAGCCAAGCTGATCACTTTCAGCATGCTGGTCTTCTGCAGTGTCTGGGTCTCCTTCCTCCCTACCTACCTGAGTACTAAGGGAAAATACATGGTGGCCGTGCAGGTCTTCTCCATCTTGGCCTCTGGTGCTGGACTATTGAGCTGCATTTTTTTCCCCAAGTGCTACATTATCATCCTGAGACCAGATCTAAACACTAAGGAACATCTAATGGCAAAATCAGGGGAATGATTGTGAAATTGTTTCTTAGGCTGGTAATGTCTAATTATCCATTATTATTGGTTATATGTTCTTCCTTTGGATTTACTTGACAACTTATGTTTATTAAAACTGAAGGAAATAAATACGTGAAGTTTGTTAGTTAGATGAAAATTAAAGATTGTCAAATACATTAATAATAAACAAATTAAAAACAAACAAATGAATAAATATTATGTTTTTTAAACTATTGGTTTTCATCCTTTTCCTCAGCACAGATGTGAATATTTGGCTTAAGCAAGTCTTCAAGACAAGAGATATATGAGTCATTTCCTGGCTTTATAGTGGTGTAAGCTTGGCAGGTATCTTCAAAGCTAATTAGTGAGGTCTGAATCTCATATCTTTCATGGTTCTTTATGAATTTGTATTTCCATTCCCCCAAGTTATGGGTTCTACTGGGGATAAGAGAGTAAGTGGCATAGCTCTCATCTTCCTCAGAGTACACAAGCCCCACAACCACGTCAAGGTAGTGCCTCACTGGGGGATGATGATGATGATGATGATGATGATTGTTGTTGTTGTTGTTGTTGTTGTTGATCATCACACAGTCAGCCAGACGTTCAGACTGGATTTGGCATTTTGTCTACCTATCAAGTCCTTATCCAGGACCTGGGATAGGCAGATGTGGATGTTTGATGGTATTACAGATATCATCACAGGATTAGGTCGCCTTTTGCAATTGACTAATAGCGAATTTGTCAATGCCAATGGTGTTCAAGTGGTGCTCCTGTTTTTTTGGGATTGCACCCAAGGAGCCTATTACTATTGGTACTACCCTTGCTTGCTTTTGCCACAGTCTTTCTATTTCTATTTGTAGGTCTTTGTATTTTGTTATCTTCTTCAGGTCTTTCTCGTCTATTCTGCTATCTCCAGGCACTATTATTATTATTATTATTATTATTATTATTATTATTATTATTATTTACTGACATAATGTGAGCAGCAACAATAGATATGAATTTGTATAACTATTCCATCTAGATCATTTATAGTTTTGGATAGTCTACATTTCCAAACATTTTAGATGAGAAGAGGAGAAATTAGAAACTTCAATATTTATTTATTTGTTTGTTTGTTTATTTGCAATATTTATTTACAATATTTATTTATTTATTAAATGTTTATGCTACCCATCTCCCTTATAAAGCAACTCTGGGTGGGTTACAGATTATAAAAAAGACAAATAGAAAAACAATTAAAATCCAAATTAAAATTTTAGAACTACTTATAGAAAAAAACTAAGAGTAGAAGCCAGACTGCATAGGGATGATGCCTTCTTACCCTATCAACCACCTCCAATGGTGAATGTCCCTCTTAGGGTTCCAAGTCAACCAGCAAGTCAAGATTTTAATATCTTTTCAGAAGGCCCAAAGAATCAGAGAAGTTCTCACCTCCAGAGGTAGAGTGTACCATAGGGATAGGGCCACAGTGAAAAAGCTGCTTCTCTATCACACACACACACACACACATACACACACACACACACACACACACACACACACACACACACACACCAGAATTTCTTAGCAGACAGGATCTGTAGTTGGCCTCTTCTGCTAGTGTGAGGATAGTCCCATTGGGGTGGGATGGCTCCTCAAATACAAATTTAATAATACAAATTTCCAGCTCAGGATCCTACCCATGCAGTAACCAATCAAGGATTTTATTTGTGAAGAAACTCTGTCTTACAGTAACAAGAATATTGTCAAATCCTGAATTTCCTGTCTCATATATATTACAGTAATGGTGTCCATACATTAGAAGGATGCAAAGATACATATTTTTTTGTCAAGAAATGGAATAATGTGGAAAAATTCTGCCTAGAATAGCCCCACAGCAAGGTAGGCAATAACTACATTTTAGAAAATAAAATAAACATTTCCTTATGTAACGGGAATAAGGCAGGGATCCCCAACCCCAGTCCATGGACCAGTACTGGGCTGTGGTATGCCAGCAATTGGTCCACACAAACAAGCAAAGCCCCATTCACAAGATGCAGGCAGCACACAAAATCATACATCCTCCAGTCCATGGAAAAACCACTCTCTATGGAACCAGTCCCTGGTGACTAAAAGGTTGAGGATCTCAGGTGTAGGGCACCTGGAGATGAGCTATTGCTGAGAAATTAGCAGATGAGACTCAGATGATCAGTAACCAAATACATATAGCAGTGGGCCGTGGTAGGCAAATATAGTGATGGGTATCCTATCTTAGAACTAGATTAGTTAGAACAAAGAACATAGAATAATAGAGTTCGAAGAGACATTGGAGTTCTTCTAGTCCAACCCCTGCATGAGCAGGAGACCCCATACCATTTCAGATATAATGGTTATCCTGTCTCTTTTTGAAATCTTCCAGTGATGAAACACCCACAACTTCTGAAGGCAAGCCGTTCCATTGGTTGATTGCACTCACCATAAGGAAATTTCTCCTTAGTTCTAGGTTGCTTCTGTCCTTGGCTAATTTCCATCCATTATTTCTTGTCTTGCCTTTTGGTGCTTTGGAAAATAACTTGACACCCTCAAATATTGGAACACTGCTATCATTTCTCCCTTAGTCCTTCTTTTCATTAGACTAGACATACCCAATTCCTGTAACCGACTTCATATATTTTAAGCCTCCAGCCCCCTAATCATTCTTGTTGCTCTTCTCTGCACTCTTTCCAGAGTTTCAACATTTTTGTATATATTGTGGTAATCACTAGAACAATTCTAGTTTTACCACAACTTTACAAAGAAGTAAACTTGCAAAGTTCTTAATATATTTAAGGCCGACCCCTGGACACACTGTATATTTTTTAGTTCTTTATTCTTATCAGCTGATCTCTATTATTCAGTTCTGGTTTTACCAATATAATATAGCTTTTGGGAAGAAACATACAAATTAGTAATGCAGCACTGGACACCAAAATGGAGAAGATTTCCACAGCCAGTATGTATTTTCCCTTTGCACTCAAGTATGCAGGAACAAAAGTTAGCCAAACAGAGCAAAACATCAGCATACTGAAGGTGATAAACTTGGCTTCATTAAATGTATCTGGCAAATTTCTGGCAAAGAAAGCCACAGTGAAGCTCAGAAGTGCCAAGAAACCCATAAAGCTGAGGACACAGTAAAACATGACTATTGAGCCTTCATTACATTCCAGTAGAATTTCTTCGGCTAAAGAATGCATATCAAAATCAGGGAATGGGGGAGTAATTATCAACCATATGGTACAAATAACAATTTGGACAAAGGAGCATAAAAAAACAATAGAAGTAGCCAGTGGCTTTCTCATATACTTCCTCATTTGGGAATCAGGCTTTGTGGCCTTAAAAGCTAGAACCACAATGATGGTTTTGGCCAAGACACAAGATACAGCAAATGTAAAGATGATACCAAAGGCACTTTGTCGAAAAAGACAGGTCAACTTTCTGGGCTGGCCAATGAATAGTAAAGCACAAAGGAATGAGAGCAGAAGAGAAATAAGGAGAGCATAAGTGAGATTCCTGTTATTGGCTTTGACAATGGGAGTACCCTGATGTCTAATAAATATCAACAGCATCAATACAGTAATTAAAAAAAGTGAGAGGGCAAGAATAGTCAAACCAAATCCTAAAGGTTCTCTATAAGACAGATAAGTGATATTTTTCAGAAGACATCCATCTTTAGCATCATTTGGAAATTGTCCTTCTGGACAACGAACACAGTCAACCATGTCTGGAAGAGAAAATATATATGAACAATTTAATTCATTTCAAATATTTTTTCTGTAATGACAAAACTATGAAGGAGATAAATTGGATTAAAATTTTAAATCTTATCAGTCAACTTTAGTAGAAACAAAACAAACCTTAATTATCACTTATAAAAATGGTGAATAAATTTATTATGAATGTTAAACCTTCTCCAACAGTTCAAGTTGGAATTATCTATAGACTGTGCATGTCTTTCCCACCTTGTGAAGGACCAACAGTTCAAGTTGGGATTATCTAAAGACTGTGCATGTCTTTCCACCTTGTGAAGGACCAAATACAGGATCCTTCACTATTAATTGAATGAAGCCAGGCTTAACAAGTTCTTGATTCCCTTGTTACAAATAGTTACTTCCATCCACTATGGTCCAGTAAGCTGTCTTTAACTCTTGTTTAATTCTTTATTGCTCTGGCAATTGATTATTGGAAAAGACCTCAGTCCCTTTCGTCTCACAGAATAAAGAGAGTAGCGTAATATGTACACTGGGTGGGCCAAATGGTTTGGAGGAAATGGTGGTCTTGCAGTTTCAGGCCTTCAAAAAAAAAGGCCAAGATAAATATTCCAAACATAATGTTTAAGGATTAAATACTTATTGTTTTGTTCTCCTTCTCCATGTGTTTGCTCCTTCACAAATTGGATAGAATCTTTAACCCATACTACAAAACCCAAACTGAACTGTTTAATATGATGCTAATGAATTACATACATCATTTTAAATGCAAAGGAACTGCATGTGCTAAATATCAAAGCATTTGAAAATTCTAGGTTCATTTTTTCTCACCTTTCCGGGATGAAATCTTTCCTTCTGGACATGGAAGGCAATCATAACAGCAAAAGGGCTCCCCCTCCTTCTTCATTTTATAAAATCCTTGATGGCAGTTATCGTTACATACTGAAATAGGTTGTGTCTTAATGTAAAAAAATCAAGTAGTTGTATCAATAAATATGTATCAAACATATAAAAAGCAAAACTAAATCAAATAAATAGCAATATTCATTTACTGCACTGTATGATTATTGTTTCGCCCAATTCTCATGCTCTTCATAAGGGATGGTTCTAGTGAGTTAGGCTGTCACTTAACTTCTTTAATAATTGATATTTATCTCAAGATTGCCTTAAACCTTCATTTGGATAAATGTCACTTAAGAAACCTGAGAAAATGTGAAATTAAATACTTTTATGTTCCCCAAATTGAATGTTAAGAGAATACCCTTTCTCTTTTCGTGCGTAGAAGACAGCATGCTGACACATGTGTGAAGTGTTGCCTTAGAAGCGTTAGGAAAGATTATGCTGTATATTATCTCTTTTTAGCCCATTAAGGTGAGGAGGCAAAACTGTTTGGGAGACTTCCATTGCTCCTCTGCAATCCAGCTTCTAGGACCAATGCCAATGATTTCCTTGACCAAACATGGCTACGACATCTGTGTTAGACATGCATGGTAGTCCAGACAGGAAGCTTAGATGAACTAAGTCTACTTTATTGTAAGATTATGCTAACAAAATTTTGCAAGTCTGAAAGTACATGTCTCCCTTTACTCATCAAAAAACAAGGGACAATCCCTTCTGAGATTTTTGCCATACCCCTTTGCTTCTGTGGGCTAAACTACCTCTTATCTGATTGGTCCCTTGTCTTGGCTCTTCCCAAGGTCATTCCCATATACTATTACATTTGGAAATACCTCAGGAAATAGGTGGATCCTTACATGATTGAACTTCTTGGGCCATATAATGCTATTGTTGTTAATGGAGAATATACTCTTTGAAGAAGCATATGGGTCAATCTTTCCAACTTTTGCTTTCAAGAAAGACTGATTTGGGAATGTTATCCAGTTGATAATATCAAATCCAGCTTTTCTTTCTCCACTTTGATCAAAGGAAATTTTCTCTCCAGCACTGTTGTTGAATGATACTTTTCGTAGAATGTGATGAAGCTAAGATCAAATTTGGGGAAAAGTTTTAAAACACCAGGCAGGGATCAACAAGGAGATAATATTCTATTACTGAATATTTTAATGTCATAATTTTTAAAAATCAATATAGAATTGCTAATATATCTTGTGAGACAGAGGAAATCGGGAACCAAGATCATTCAAATGAGTACAGGTTTATTCCATGCTATCTTTTTGCAGGTATCTGAACTACTAATGGTCAAAGCAAAATAGTGGCAGATAAGAGGACAGTGGAACCTTCAGAAATCATGGGTGCTCCATCACTGGACGTTCTTAAGAAGAGACTAGACAGTCACTTATCTGACATGGTACAGGTCCTTCTGCTTGAGCAGGGGGCTGGACTAGAAGACCTCCAAGATCCCTTCCAGCTCTATCCTAAGAGTCAGTGGAACTCAAGGAGGGCTAGACTTAGATCTTTTAAGGGCATGAAGGGACTCCAAATTGATGATGTCCTTGACCCCCTCCATTGGGCTCAGCCTAGTCAACTCCTACAATATCCTATTAAACTAGAGCAGTGGTTCTCAAATTCAGCAACTTAAATGTGTGAACTCCAACTAACTGAAGAAGTCTGTAACTTAAAGTCTATGCATCTTAAAGTTCATGTGGTTGAAAAATACTGGACTAGAAGTACAGAACTGACAAAAGTAGTGTTTTCTTCCAGTGGGGGAAAAATGAATTGCAGAGAAATGAATTGCAACATTGTGGAAATTAGTACACATAAAACAAATATTTATTTCTAATCCAGCATTTAATTTTTTCTGGGAACATCCATGAGAGTATCTCTTGAGATCAAAGTGATCTTTAGGATCAAATCAGCTCTGATCTCTGTCTCATTATTTTTTAGTGAGTGACTAAATATCAGAGACTGAAATGGGGATTCTCAGATTGATACAAAGTTTGGAGTAGAATGGAGTTGCCCATCCAAAGTCAACAGAGGGAACTATATTGTTCTCAATCCTGTCTGATAGTAGTAATAGTAGTAGTAGCAGTAGTAGTAGTAGTAATAGTAGTAGTAGTAGTAAAGTTGGAAGGGACCTTGGAGGTCATCTAGTCCAACCCCCTGCTCAGGCACGAAACCCTACGCCGTTTCGGACAAATGGCTGTCCAGTCTCTTCTTAAAAACTTCCAGTGTTGGACCATTTACTGCTTCTGGAGGCAGGCTGTTCCACTGATTAATTGTTCTCACTGTCAGGAAGTTTCTCCTTAGTTCTAGGTTGCTTCTCTCCTTGATTAGTTTCCACCCGTTGCTTCTTGTCCTGCCTTCAGGTGCTTTGGAAAATAGCTTGATTCCCTCTTCTTTATGGCAGCCCCTGAGATATTGGAATACTGCTATCATGTCCCCCCTTGTCCTTCTCTTCTTTAAACTAGACATACCCAATTCTAGCAACCATTCCTTATGTTTAATAGTGCCCAGTGTTCAAGTCTGTCCAGATCCTCCTGTATCCTAAGCCTGTCTTCTGGAGTGTTAGCTATTCCTGCCAGCTTGGTGTCATCTGCAAATTTGATGAGTTCCCCATCTATCCCTTCGTCCAAATCATTGATGAAGATGTTGAAGAGCACTGGCCCAGAACAGAGCCCTGGGGCACCCCACTACACACTTCCCTCCATGTAGATGCAATTCCACTGAGGACCACTCACTGAGCACGGCCGGTCAGCCAGCTACGGATCCATCTGGTAGTGATGCTGTCTAACCTGCATTTTTCTATCTTATCAAGTACTAGGTTGTGATCTACTTTGCCAAATACCTTACTGAAGTCCAAGTAAATTATATCCACAGCATTCCTCTGATCCACTAATTTGGTCAAAAATGCAATAAGATTTGTCTGGCATGATCTGTTTTTGCAAACCCATGTTGGCTTTTAATAATAACTTTGTTTGCCTCTAGGTGTTTGCTGATTCATTGTTTAATTATCTTTTCCAGAATCTTCCCAGGTATTGAGGTCAGGTTGATAGGTCTGTAGTTTCCTGGATCTAATTTTTTCCCTTTTTTGAAGATGGGAACTACATCAGCTCTTTTCCAATCCTCTGGTAGTTTCCCAGTGCTCCAGGATCTTTGAAAAATATAGTTCAGTGGTTCTGAGATCACATCTGCCAGTTCCTTCAGAACCTTGGGGTGTAATCCATCTGGCCCTGGTGATTTGAACTCATCTAGGGTGGACAGGTGCTCACTTACTTACTTTCTTGATTATCTTAACTTGTGTTTCTAATCTGTTATTTTATGTACTGTTTCTGATAGGTTGGACTGTCCCTTTGTGTAAAGACAGATGTGAAAAATGAGTTAAATAGTTCTGCTTTCTCCCTGCTTTCTCACCTTCTTGCCCCTTTTTCGCCATTAATGGACCAATCATTTCATTAACTTTTTTTCATGTTTTTTACCTATTGAAAGAAGCTTTTTTTGTTATTTTTGACTTTGGTCACAAGTCTTAGTTCATTTTGAGCCTTAGCTTTCCTCACTTCATCTTTGCAGGCACGGGCTATTTGCTGATATTCTGCCTTAGTTAAGTGCCCCTCTTTCCATTTTTTATACTTGTTCTTTTTATCTTTCAGTTTATCAGAGATTTCTTTATGCAGCCATGCTGGTTTATTTTGAGAGCTGTTATTTTTCTTCTTGGTTGGTATTGTGCTAGACTGGGCTTTTATTATCTCACTTTTCAAAATTTTGCAAGCTTCTTGAGTTGTTTTCCCCTTGAGGATTCTCATCCATGGAATCCTTCCCAAGCCCTCTATAAGTTTATTGAAATTAGTTCTCTTAAAGTCCAAGACTCTAGTTTGACTGTGTTCTATTGCTTGTGCTTCCAGAATGTTGAATTCCAATATTGCATGATCACTTCCCCCCAAGGTTCCTGTAGCTTCAACACCTTCCATCATTTCATCTCTGTTACTGAGGATTAGATCCAATATGGAGGCTCAGTAGATTAGAAAGGCTGAACCGGACACATAATTTCTACCTGAAGAGTGCCGATTACAGACCCTAGATAAATAATCTGTCCTTGTAGACTTGTGATTTGTTTACAGATAGGACAGTTTCCCAGTTTGAAAAGAGTACTGTGAAAGACAGCTGCAAAATAAGGCAACTGAACTAAGCCAGACATTCTGAGATGAAAGGAATCTCAGACACACTTGCCCTGAATGTACCACTGCTGTTTTTGATTTTTAGTTAATTAGGTTTAGTTAAACCTCTGGGCAGTTTAAATGCAATGGAGGTCCAATCAGCAGAGGCTCAGCTACTTTCCTCTCCACCCTCCTCCTTCTTAACTCACAGATTGTAGCTCTTCCCAGCAATCTCTGGGCAGTTTAAATTCAATGGAGGTCCAATCAGCAGGGACTCAGCTACTTTCCTCCTCCACCCTCCTCCTTCTTAACTCACAGATTGTAGCCTATAAGTTATACCTTTGCATATAAAGCTACGATAAGCTATTTTCCATTTGTGATATAAAATAGACTAGAAAGAACAGAATAACAGAGTTGGAAGGGATCTTGGAGATCTACTAGTCCAACCGCCTGCTCAAGCAAGAGACTCTATATCATTTCAGACAAATGACAGTCCAGACTCTTCTAAAATGCCTCCAGTAATGGAGCACCCATAACTTTTAAAGACAAGTCTGCTCACAAGTTGTTCCATGGGTTGTTCCACTGGTTAATTGTTCTCACTGCTAGGAAATTTCTACTTTAGATCTAGGTTGCTTCTCTCTGTGATTAGTTTCCATCCATTGCTTCTTGTCTTGCTTCTGGTGCTTTGAAAAATAGTTTATCCACTCCTCTTCATGGCAGCCCATCAAATATAGGAACACTGCTGTCATCCTGTATTTACATTTAAGGGCATATACTGTACCTGCCAAGAGTATTGATTGAGAAGTTTCTTTCTCTGCCCCTTTACCATTATTTTTTCCTTGAATTTCAAGAAATGTATGTGGTGCAGAGCATGTGCTATAGCATAGACGGCATTGTACATGCTATAGCTATGAGCAGACATCTTCACTTCAAAAAGAGAACCAGGAAGAGACTCCAGTTTTTCAAACCCAGTGCAGATTTTCTCAGACGTGTTTTCTGAAGCGAGGCTTGAGAAAAAACATTCAAACACACTTTCCCAGAAGCTCTGGATAAAACCGTCTTCTTTATCTGAGATAGGATTTCTGGTCTGAAGGAACTCTCGAAATCCCAACACTTTCTTTGACTGGACTGCCAAGGACATCGCACCAAGAAGGAAGTCTATGCTCCAGCTGCCCTGGAAAGCAAAGGAAGTGAAATCCATTTGAGCCATCATCATCCAGACTTTATCACCTGGCTTTGAAGATATATCCAAATATACTGAACTTGCTATCATGAATCTCAAAATTGGCATTGTCTGAATTTCTCCATGTATGAGCAAAACATTGGAACTGTTTCTCATAATGGTCTTGTAAGTTGCAAGTCCTTCTTCTATAAGTTTCTGCATTTCCCCCGTAAATCCTTGTTTGGGGAGCCTTTGTATGAAGTCAAAACAAATGCCCTTCTCAGAGAAAAAGGGAAGGACATTCTGCACAAACCTTTCCCCGTTGTCATCATCAAGGTAAAGCACCCCAATCCATGTCCATCTGAAATGCAGAAGTAAGTGCAGGATCCCATTATATTGATGAGTGCCTCTTGGGAACATCTGTTGCACAAAGCCAGCTTGGCTTCTGTAATGCAGTACTGGAGCAGATCCATATGTAACCTTTTTTAAAAAAATAAAGAACAAAAATATTTTTGAAAAATTATGTCATAATATCTATGGGTGAATATATTTGGTCACCACAATATTTTTTAAAAAAGATATTAAGACTCTAGAAAGAGTACAGAGAAGAGCAACAAAGATGATTAGGGGCCGTAGGCTAAAATATACAAAGAATGGTTGCTGGAATTGGGTAGGTCTAGTTTAATGAAAAGAAGGACGAGGGGGAACATGATATCAGTCTTCCAATATCTCAGGGGCTGCCCCAAAAAAGAGGGATTCAACCTATTCTCCAAAGCATCTCAAGGCAGGACAAAAAGCAATGGATGGAAACTAATCACAGAGAGAACCAATCTAGAACAAAGGAGAAATTTCCTGACAATTAGAACAATTCATCAGTGGAACATCTTGCCTCCAGAAGTTGTGTGTGCTCCAACACTGGAGGTTTTTAAGAAGAGATTAAGCAACCATTTGTCTGAAATGGTATAGGGTTTCCTGCTTGAGCAGGGGGTTGGGTTAGAAAACCTCCCTTCCAACTCTGATATTCTGTTAATATATCTGTAATAATATAGCTGCCATGATCCTATGTTTTCATGTGATCCTGTTTTCTATGAGACATCAATAGAAAACAATAGAAGATAGCAACAAGAAAAAACAGTTTGCCCAAAATACTTCTGTATATGTAAACACGTTAGTGCAAGTTTTTGATCACAGAAAGCATTGCTAGTTATTTTTAGATTCTAGCAACTAAGTCTTCTAAATCAAATTATGAAAAGTCAAGGATAAAATCTATTACTCTCAATTTTGGCAAATTGGAAGGTGTGCCCTTCTTCTGCAAAGAAACGGGGGACATGAGACAAATTTTGATCACAGGAAAAAATATTTTAGTCTCTATAAGCAGAGGAATTCTGACATTCAATTATGAAGGATGAAAGTGAACATATGAGTCTCAACTCTAAAAAAGCCACATAGTTTTCCCCTTATTGTAATAAAGCCAATAAGGGAAGCGTGAGAAATATAGATGTCCTTTACCTGTGGAATCTTGTAGAAACCAAGGATGGTGGCCATATGGAGGCAGACATTTGAGTTAGGTCCCCCAATGACGGCAACTGCATTGTTTCTCCTGTCACACTTGTAGTTTGGAATGAACCTCTTCTGGGTGGAGAGCAGTTCCATTGAGGCAAGATAAGTCCAGCTTGCACTGAAATGGCTGTTATAGATCTGGAAGCCCAGAGTGATGTTTGGCAAAATATGTGGGTCTTCATTGATTTTTTTCACAGCAAATACCAGTGCCAGGATATGCTGGTAATGCTGAGTCAACACCCTACAAAGAAGTACATAAGACATAACCACACATTTCAAAATTGCTAAATGTAGCAAAATACGTATTAAATATATATATCAAACAAATGATGCTATATCTGAGATAAATTATGTAGCTGTTATGGCGGGAAGGGTAACTTGGGAGAAAACAATGCACTCTGGTAAGGTATCCCTTTTTGAAATTTGTATGTGAATTTAATTTGGAACTTCTACTCAGCACGCACACAATAATTCTGTTACATGTTTTGGGAAATCTGCCTGCATTCAGTAAAGGCAAACCATTCATACAGTTGTGTTAAGATTATAAATGACCCTCCTTCATTCCTTCACAGGGCTGCGTAGAGAGTTCTGCATGATTCATGATTTTAAAACCCAGTGTTCTTGTTCATTCCCTTGTAGAATATCTTAACCTGAGCTCCAGAGCATTGTTAAAATTAGATTCATGTGGTCTATTCTGTTCAAAAAGGAGGACAATATACTACGACAGCAACCAGAAGAAAGCTTAGCATAGCATCTTCATGGCCAGCAGGTATATGATGGCACATACTTTCAGGGACTCAGACCATTTGATTCAGTTTGCAGGAAGAATTTATAGTTGTGTTATCACATGGATACAACAGCCATCCCCTTACCCACCCACACATAGACATGCAGACACACAAACACACGAATGGGCTAAGAAGAAGGAGAAGCAGGAAGAAGAAAAAGATCCTTTTAAAAAGCCAAGGACTGGGAATAATTAACAGCTGTTTATAACCCAAAACACAAACAAGTTCCCAGAATTGTTCATTCAAGTTCAGAATTCTGCCCAAAACTGAAAATATAGTTTATCAGTTTTGAAAAGTTGGTCATTTTCCCTAATCTGGGGAAAAATCTATTGCAACCGCTATACGTTCTAACTCAACAGATGTAATTTTGGGAGTCAAAATAAACGATTACAAAAGAATCTTGCTGTTAAAAAGTAAATTGGTTAACATATATCTTCATACGGGCTGCAGCTCTTGTCTTCAAATCTACCCTGAAATAAATATAATCAGAAAACATGTCCTGCTTTTGTTGGAGAACCAAAACCTTATTAGCACACAACAGTCTTTAAGATGTTACAAAATACAACTTGAGCTGACCAGCTTCAGAAACAACAGGGAAGGACACAAACATTATTAAGAACAGAATGTATGGCTTCTATTAATAAAGAAACATGCTATCATTATGCTTTTCTGCTAAAACTAGAATGAGGTCATATTAAAAATGGTATGAATCGGAATAAAAGTTCATCTATAAAGCAACTTGCTCAGACAGAGAGTTAGGAGAGATACACATTGCTATTCAAATATATCCCAGGTTCTTACGGAATATCATCAAAGTACTCCGGAGATGGTATTTTCTCATACGATAATGCACGTGAAAGCACGTTGCTCTGAGAAGTTATGCTAGCAATGTTAAATTCTCCAGAATGGTAATATTTGTGAAGAATTGGAAGAAGCACCCGAGTTGCACGTTTATCAACAGGACATTTGCTAGCTGTGTAAGGTAACAAAACTAATGCCAACATTATTATCACCACCATCTTGTTCACTGATTTAGAAAAAATGATAATGGAGAAGATCTTAGTGCCACATCTTGATTTAACTGATTACTTTTGCAAAAAGCAGTCCTGAAAAAGAAAAAAAAAAGCTCTGATCATACAGATCAATTGTTGGTATGGAAAAATCTATTAAACATGATATGTAGTTTTCCTAAAAGCTGTCAGTTTAATTATGGTTATTTTAATAATAATTATTTACTCAAAGCTGCTGTTGCTTTGCAGTCTTAGGTCCAGAGTAAGTCAGTTAACTTTTTTGTGGCTGTTTAAACCCATGGATAAGTTGTGATCTATATCTTCTATCAAGTTAAATAAAAATTAAATTTAACACTTTAACTCATACTACTCTAGGAAGTGTTATATATGACTTCATTCATTTTATTTGTTTAACCTTTGTGATTGTAGCCACAAATATTCTCCGGGGACACATAACAGTGAGCCTGAAAATTATCACTCACTTGGTTTTTTTACATAATGAAAGCCAAAACAGTTTGGTAAGATCTTCATTCTTGTTTCATTGTATTTGACATGGGAGGAAAACAGCAATTGAAATCAATCTAGGAATCATCCTATGAAGAGTTGAAAAAGGGGCACGTGAAAGTAACAATCAAAAATTGTGCGATTTATGCTGAACTAACTTAAGGCACAATTAACTTCTTTCAAGAACTAGCAAAATCCTCTATGGTGCTAGGATACATGTGAGGCAGTGCCAGCATTGAAAGATTTCCCACTGAAATATTCCTTGTATGAAAATATGCCGTACTGGCCAAACTAGAGAAAAAATATATATTTGTTTATTTCTTATAATTAATCTTCTACCCATCGCATCTAGACGTGACTATATGAAATATGAAAAGAATTGTGGAATATCCCAGGATTATAATAATGATGATGATGATAATAATAATAATAATAATAATTGGTCAGCACCAGGTGAAGATGAACTGCATGGGTTTTGGTTGAAACATCTAACTGTTATACACCCACTCATTGCCAAGCAATTCAACAATATACTACAAGGAGGAGAAATTGAAAAGTGGCTAACAACTGGGAAAACCTACCTAATAATGAAAAATCCAGCAAAAGGGGCAACACCAGGTAACTACAGGCCAATTACCTGCTTACCAACAACTTTCAAATTACTAACTGGTGTAGTAGCTGATGCAGTGCAACAGCATCTAGTTGAAAACAATCTCTTTCCACCTGAGCAGAAAGGAAACCGCCCCAATAGCAGAGGAACAAAAGATCAACTCCTAATAGACAAAATGATCTTGGAAAACTGCAAGAGAAGGAAGACCAACCTGAATGTGGCATGGATTGACTACAAAAAGGCATTTGACTCTCTGCCACATGATTGGATAATCAAGTGCCTAGAAATAACAGGAGTAAGTAGAAACATCAGAAAATTTGTGCAAAGATCGATGGCACAATGGAAGACACAGTTGCAGATCAATGGTGAAAAGCTGGGAGAGGTTAATATCAAGAGAGGAATATTTCAAGGAGATTCATTATCACCATTACTATTTGTTATTGCACTGTTTCCTCTGTCAACAATACTGAATAACTCAGGACATGGCTATCAAACATCAAAAACATCTGCTAGACTATCCCACTCCTTTACATGGATGATCTGAAGCTGTATGGAAAAACATCATCTGAAATAGAATCGCTGCTCAACACTGTCCGTATATATAGCCAAGATATTGTAATGGAGTTTGGCTTGGACAAATGTGCCACACTTACTATCAAACAAGGAAAAATAGTGAAAACTGAAGGAATCAAGATGCCCCACGAAAATAACATTAAGAGTCTGGATGAGGAAGATTACTACAAATACTTGGGTATCCTTCAAGCTGACAACATCAAGCACACTGAAGTCAAGAAAAAGATTAGAGGTGAATACATCAAGAGAGTGAAGAAGATCTTAAAATCCAAACTCAATGGAGGAAATACCATAAAGGCAATCAACACCTGGGCAATCCCAGTCATTAGGTACACAGCTGGAATAGTGGACTGGACTCAAGCAGAACTAAAAGCAATGGATAGGCAGACCAGAAAAATAATGACAATGAATCATGCCCTTCATCCACGCAGTGACATTGATAGACTTTATCTACCAAGGCAAATAGGTGGGCGTGGAATGCTACAAGTACATCAGATGGTTGAAGAAGAAAAAATGGCTTTGGAAGAATATCTGAAGAACAATGATGAAGATGCACTGAAATTAGTATATCAGGAAGGCTTACTAACTACTGGAGAGACCAAACTGGCCTACAAGAAAGACCAAATGAAGAACAGAATAGAGGCATGGGAAGACAAAGCACTACATGGCCAATACATGAAAAAAATAGCTGGGAAAGCAGATAATAATAAAACCTGGCAATGGCTAAGAGCAGGAAAATTGAAGAAAGAGACCGAGGGACTAATTCTGGCTGCACAAGACCAAGCCTTAAGGACAAATGCATACAAAGTCAAAATTGAGAAGACAGCAACAGACAGTAAGTGCCGCCTATGCAAAGAAGCTGAAGAAACAGTGGACCACTTGGTAAGCTGTTGCAAGAAGATTGCACAGACTGATTACAAGCAGCGGCATGACAAAGTAGCAACAATGGTGCATTGGAAGATCTGCAAAAAATATCATTTGCCTGTAAGCAAAAACTGGTGGGATCATAAAATAGAGAAAGTCATAGAAAATGATAAAATTAAACTGCTCTGGGACTTCAGAATTCAAACAGACAAGCACCTGCAACATAACACCCCAGACTTAACAATTGTCGATAAGAAAGACAAAAAAGTCTGGATAGTGGACGTGGCAGTGCCTGGAGATAGCAGAATAGAAGAGAAAGAACTGGAGAAGATAACAAAATACAAAGACCTACAAATAGAAATAGAAAGACTGTGGCAAAAGCAAGCAAGGGTAGTACCAATAGTCATAGGCTCCTTGGGCGCAATCCCAAAACAACTGGAGCACCACTTGAACACCATTGGCATTGACAAATTCGCTATTAGTCAATTGCAAAAGGCGGCCTTACTAGGAACTGCTTCCATCCTGCGACGATATCTGTAATACCATCAAACATCCACATCTGCCTATCCCAGGTCCTGGGTAAGGACTCGATAGGTAGACAAAATGCCAAATCCAGTCTGAACATCTGGCTGACTGTGCGATGATTGAGATAATAATAATAATAATAAAGTTGGAAGGGACCTTGGAGCTCATCTAGTCTAACCCCCTGCTCAGGCAGGAAACCCTATACCATTTCAGCCAAATGGCTGTCCACTCTCTTCTTAAAAACTTCCACTGTTGGCGCATTCACCACTTCTGGAGGCAGGTTGTTCCACTGATTAATTGTTCTAACAGTCAGGAAGTTTCTCCTTAGTTCTAAGTTGCTCCTGTCCTTGATCAGTTTCCATCTGTTGCTTCTTGTCCTGTCTTCAGGCGCTTTTGACTCCCTCTTCTTTGTGAAAGACCCTGAGATATTGGAACACTGCTATTATGTCCCCCCTCATCCTTCTCGTCGTTAAACTAGACATACACAATTTCAGCAACCGTTCCTTATATGTTTTAGCCTTCAGTCCCCTAATCATCTTTGTTGCTCTTCTCTGTACTCTTTCTAGAGTCTCAGCATCTTTTTTACATCGTGGTGACCAAAACTGGATGCAGTATTCCACGTGTGGCCTTATTAAGGCATTGTAAAGTCGTATTAATACTTCACATGATCTTGATTTTATCCCTCTGTTAATGCAGCCTAGCATTGTGTTGGCTTTTTTGGCAGCTGCAGCACACTGCTGGCTCATATTTCAGTGATTGTCCACTAGGACTCCGAGATCCCTCTCATAGTTACTACTATTCAGCAAGGTACCACCTATACTATACCTGTACATTTGGTTTTTCTTGCCTAAATGTAGAGCCTTACTTTTTTCACCATTGAATTTCATTTTGTTAAATAATACCCAGTGTTCAAGTCTGTCCATGTCCTCCTGTATCTTAAGCCTATCTCCTGGAGTGTTGGCTATTCCTGCCAACTTGGTGTCATCTGAAAATTTGATGAGTTCCCCATCTATCTCCTCGTCCAAATCATTGATGAAGATGTTGAGGAGCACTGGGCCTAGGACAGAGCCCTGGGGCACCCCACTACACGCTTCCTTCCATGTAGATGCAGTTCCATTGAGGACCACATGATGAGTACGGCCGATTAGCCAGCTACGAATCCATCTGGTGGTGATGCTGTCTAACCCACATTTTTCTCTCTTATCAAGCAGTAGGTTGTGATCTACTTTATCAAATGCCTTACTAAAATCCAAGTAAATTATATCAACAGCATTCCTCTGATCCACTAATTTTGTCACTTGGTCAAAGAATGCAATAAGGTTTGTCTGGCATGATCTGTTTTGACAAAACCATGTTGGCTTTTAGTAATGACTTGGTTTGCCTCTAGGTGTTCGCTAATTCGTTGTTTGATTATCTTTTCCAGAATCTTCCCAGGTATCGAGGTCAGGCTGATAGGTCTGTAATTTCTTGGGTCCATTTTTTTCCTTTTTTGTAGATAGGAACTACAACAGCTCTTTTTCAGTCCTCTGGTATTTCCCCTGTGCTCCAGGATCTTTGAAAAATATAGTTCAGTGGTTCTGAGATCACATCTGCCAGTTCCTTGAGAACCTTGGGGTGTAATCCATCTGGTCCTGGCGATTTGAACTTGTCTAGGCTGGACAAGTGCTCACTAACCATTTTCTTGCCTATCTTAACTTATGTTTCTATACTGTTTTTTTTATGGCACTATTTTTGATAGGTTGGTCTGTTTTTTTCCCTTTGTGTAAAGACAGATGCAAAAAAACGAGTTAAATAGTTCTGCTTTCTCTCTATTGCTAGTCACCTTCTTGCCACTTTCACCTACTAATGGACCAATCGTTTCCTTCACTTTTTTCTTATTTTTTACATGTTGAAAGAAGTTTTTTTTGTTATTTTTGACTTTGGTCGCAAGCCTTAGTTCATTTTGAGCCTTGGCTTTCCTCACTTCATCTTTGCAGGCTTGGGCTATTTGCTGATATTCTTAGTTATGTGCCCCTCTTTCGACTTTCTATACTTGCCCTTTTTATCTTTCAATTTGTCAGAGAGTTCTTTATGCAGCCATGCTGGTTTCTTTTGAGAGCTGTTATTTTTCCTCTTTGTTGGTATTGAGCTAGACTGGGCCTTCTATTTAGGGCCTCATTGTTGCATGAGTAGATTGAGTGGATTTTTCAGAAATAGAATTTAGTCTATGAAAGAATGTGAAACACCCTTTTTGTCCATCTATTCTTGTTGTTGAAAGTACATTATTACTTTCCTGGTAGGTCGCATAAAACAGGATTGTGAAGGGCTCCATCATCCCAAAATCTATTTTGGTTCCCCAGCCTTCATGGTAGGTTTTCACTTCACTATGAAGAGTTATCAATTGTATTGGAGAACATCCAATGATATTGGGCTATAATGCTTTACTTGGGTCAAGAACTTACTAAGCTAATGGATAGCAAAAGCATAATCTAAAAATAACAATAACAATAATAATTCTTTGTCCAAAAAGGATTTTGTGATCACATTTATGACATATTATTTAGTTATAACAAAATCAAAACAAATTTCTGTGTCAACTGAATAAAAGTGCTATGAGTGTAGTAAAGGCATGTGAACACATTTAAGGCAAGAATAATGTTAGTGTCACATCTTGATTTAACTGACTACTTTTGCAAAAAGCTGTCCTGAAAACCAAAGCTCTGATCATATAGATATTTGTAACCATCATCCTTTGCTAGTGCTTTCACAATACTTCCATTTCCCAGTTCTATTCCTTCTATTTTTCTTATTTTTCCTCGTTGCATGGATAATATAGCACATTTTCCAAGTCCAAAGTTCATTCTGATGTCACTGTTAAACAGTTGGACTGCGTTGAATATTGATAGAAGTTCAGTGTGGCTTTTTGCATACAGTTTTAAGTCATCAATGTATGGTAGGTGGTTTATCTTGCCATACTAGCTTGAGATGTAGTATCCCAATTTTGCGTTTTGTAAGATTATTGTCAATGGAATTAATGTGACGTTGAATAGTAATGGTGAAAGTGAGTCCCCTTGGAAAATTCCTTGTCTGATGTTAATGTCACCAATGTTCTCCCCATTTGCTGTTAGGATGTTGTTGTTGCATTTATTTATTTATTTGAAAAAATGTTCCCAGATTCCTTCTGATTTTAAGCTCTTGTAAACCAACATGGTTCTTCTCCTTGTAGTCTTTCCTCAAGGCTAAAAGTAGCTCCTTTGATCTCTTCCTCCCCTTCGTTGTCCCTCACTAAAACTAATGAAAATTTTGTGCAATGTCTTTTTCAAGTTTGTTTCCGACAAGAGGACCTGGTAGGATTCCACTGGATCATTAATGACATTATCATCAAATTAATAATATGGTTATTATCACAGCATTAAAATATTACTACTATTTTAGTATAGAATCTAGAATAATGTGAGAAAAACTGAAAATGAAATCTTAAAGAAAGATATAGATTGTGGCTGCCATTCATTTGTGTTATACAAGATACAATCATGTATCAAGACTGAATGCTAAATATTAGTTAGTTTCCAACTGGATTTTACTTATGAAATTCTCTCTATCACAAAAATCATATTTTCATTTTCTGGAAACTTGAAATTTTTTAAAGGAGATCAAAATAACTTTGTCCAAGCATTATTACAATTTTTGCATCATAAAATCATAATTTATTTACTTCCTTTATTAATGAAAATATAGACAAATCAATGAACAAGGTCTAATTGTTTTTCATAACTCCCCAATTTTATCAGTAAAATTAAAATTTATTTGAGTACAATTTTTAAGACAGTTGTATCCATTTAATTATCTCATACCATTAGCACTCAATTAACTAGATCCCCATTCATTACATCATGAAGCATTTTGTTAATTCTTTGTTAAAAGCAGTTATACCACCAGCAGTCACACAATTTATTAAGGAAGAGGAATGATAAGTTTGGAGGAACAGGGAAAGAGATGCAGGGAAGGATCA
The DNA here is from genome assembly GCF_016545835.1 of Crotalus tigris. Classification (NCBI taxonomy): domain Eukaryota; kingdom Metazoa; phylum Chordata; class Lepidosauria; order Squamata; family Viperidae; genus Crotalus; species Crotalus tigris. The sequence continues at coordinate 15,507 of NW_024100401.1, read as the reverse complement.
GAAAAGATGGGGGGAGGTCCCATCTGCACTCCCAGCCTGGAGAGATCATCCTTCAGTGCAATGAAGGCTTTGTCACCATGTTTTATGTTGTTCTTGGCTACATGGGTTTCCTTGCTGCCATTTGCTTCATGGTGACCTTCCTGGCCAGGAATCTGCCTGGGGCCTTCAATGAAGCCAAGTTGATCACCTTCAGCATGCTCGTGTTCTGCAGTGTCTTGGTCTCCGTCCTCCCCACCTACCTGAGCACTAAAGGAAAATTCATGGTTGCCGTGCAGGTCTTCTCCATCTTGGCCTCCAGTGCTGGACTGTTGGGCTGCATCTTCTTCCCCAAGTGCTATATTATCATCCTGAGGCTAGCTCTAAACACTAAGGAACATCTAATAACAAAAGCAGGGGAATGGCAATGAAATTGTTTCTTGGGCTTATAACTTTTAATTATCCATTATTGTTGGGTTTATATGCTTCCTCTGGATTTGTTTGACAACCTATGTTTATTAAAACTGAAGGAAATAAATATGTGAAGTTTGTTAGTTACATGAAAATTCAAGATAATTGACAAATACGTTAATAATAAATAAATAAATAAATGTCAACTCTACAACAAACCTGACTGCAGCCATCTTGCCTGTTGTAGGTTGCCACATAAATGGAAGTGGGTGCAGTGGATTTTTGCTAGTCTAAACAATTCTGTGTCCTATGGGAACCAAAGTTATTCTGTTGGTTATGCTAGGATGTTGGACAGGGTATTAGAAAGCCCGCCAAACTATTATATTGGGAAACGTAGCTGATTGCAGACCACTGGGGTGGGAAGTTTGACTTTGTAATAGTGTAACCCTTTGGAAGGAATTTTAGACTTGGTTTCAGTTTTGACTCTGCCGATATGTTGTATCCAATAAACATGTTCTTTGAGGAAACCTCTGGCCTTGGAGGTCTGATTTAATCAGTCTCATCTATCAAAACCATGACAAAAATAAATAATGTGAGTCATTTCATGGGCTTTATAGTGGTGTAAGCTTGGCTGGTATCTTCAAAGTTATTTAGAATGGTCTCAACCCCATCTCTTGTCTTCTCAATAACCATGTCTTCTGTGTTGTCCAAAATAATCAGAGTGGTGCTGACATTCTTAGCCTCAAAACCAGGGAACAAAGTGAGAAGATGATTGGGGAATAGCTTGGCCAATTCCATCATCCTTTCTGGTTCAGCTGTTTAAATTCTCATCTGTTCCATGTAACTGGGAGTTTCTCTCCCGTTTCCTGGCTCTGACCTGCTCTCCCAGCCTGGAGAGATCATCCTTCAATGCAACAAAGGCTCTGTCACCACATTTTATGTTCTCCTTAGCTACATGTGTTTCCTTGCTGCCATTTGCTTCACCTTCAGCTTGCTGGTCTTCTGCAGTGTCTGGGTCTCCTTCCTGCCCACCTACCTGAGCACCAAAGGAAAGTCCATGGTGGCTATGCAGGTCTTCTCCATCTTGGCCTCCAGTGCTGGGTTTCTAAGCTGCATTTTCTTTATTTTCCTGAGGCCAGAATTAAATGCTAAGGAACATCTAATCATAAAAGTAGGGAAATGACTTTGAAATTGTTTCTTGGGCCCATAACATTTAATTTTTCATTGCAGATATTGGGCTTTTGTATTCTTCCTGTGCATCAATGTGACAATTATGGTAGTTAAAACTGAAGAAAATTAACATATGAAGAGTGTAAGACTAGTGAAATTCCAAAATAAACCTCAAATAGTAATATAAAGCAATTAGTAATTAAAATTGTTATCATCCAGGAATGGACAAGCTAAGAAATAATATAGTTATAGTAAAATAAGATAGCTGAACAGAAGATATAAGACTCCCCAAAGAGATGGCGGAATCTTTTGCCTGAGGTGTGATGAATATGAAACTGTAAATCTGTTTGAACCTAGTCACTTTCTCTCTCTATGATTCTCTCTTGAAAGTAGCTATGAGCAATGGAGCTGGATGTCAAGATCATGCAGATAACTCCCACTTCAATACTCTGGATTTATTTATTTATTTATTTATTTTTAATATTTATATGCCGCCCAATCCCGAAGGACTCAGGGCGGCGTACAAAGTTAAAAAACAGTCAAAAACAATAAAATAATAAAATAATACAATCATACTGCGATCATACTGCGAGTCCGGTCATATCCCGGCCCCCCGGGGACATCAGCCCCAGGCCTGCCGGAACAGGAGGGTTTTAACAGCCTTCTTAAAGGCCGGCAGGGTGGGAGTAGTTCGAACCTCGGGGGGAAGTTGGTTCCACCAGGTCGGAGCCACCACGGAAAAGGCCCTTCCCCGAGGGCCCGCCAGCCGACATTGTCTGGCCGACGGGATGGATGCTACACCAGTTATTTCTGGAAGAATTAGGTGACATCCTAGACCTTATGGGACCTTAGAGTTCCATGACTTAATGTTAAATCATAATTATCCTAACATCTTTCTGGATATGTCCAAAAAGTAGTGACCCCACTGCAAAACAGTTTCTGGAAGGCTCAACACCCTCAGTGAAGACTTGATCCAAATAGAAAAATGGAAAACAGCCATGAATCAGATTGGTTCCTTATCCAAAGAAGTCATTTGATCCTCTTGTCCCCAAATGGGAAGCTTTCAGCATTCTGCTGTGGGAATGGGAAAACAATCCAAGATAGAAAATGGCAGGAAGGCATCCCTGAAGCGTCACTTTCCAGAAAACTAGGGAGCTGCAGAAAGAGCCCACTTTCTCTGGAAGCTACCTAGAGACCAACTGTCTTTGCCCCATCCAATAATAGGGAAACAGTGGGAGGCAAATGCCAAACTGGGAAGGAAGAAAAACTGGAGGTCCATTCCATGCTCTTTCCTCCCTTAAAACAAAAACACAAGGGAGAAAGGAGAACAATTCATCTGTCAGTGAAAAAATCCATTAAAAGACACAGGACAGCACATTTCAAACATCTCACTTCAGAAGTTTATTTATTGAAATTTAGAACACAAAGCAATCACATACATACTTCTACCCATTGCAATGAGGACCAGCTTTGGACTAGCCTTCATAGCAGTGACATCCAGTGCCAAGTGGCCTCAAACCCCTCCCAGGCCCAATCTTTTATACCATAACTCTCCTTAAACCACAGACAGATGGTCAGCAACCTTGCTCTTTCTGCAGACGTTCTGCTGATCATAACTTTTCACATAATCATATACATCGGAACCCGCACCCATCAGCTACTTTCAGTTCCCCATTTCTCACAGTTCCAGTCCTTTTGTTCTAAATATATTTGAAACAAGCAAGCTTAGAAAAACCATATAAAGTAAAATACAGTTGCAATTGGGATTACAAATAGCTCCTTTGGGTTGTAAAACTGAGCACAGCACAATCTTTCGTTCAGTACTTTTTCCATGAGGCCTGATTGAGTTCACCTGGGCCTACCTCTTGCATAGAAGTACAATAGCCAATATTTTCATTTCTCACACCTCTCTCTGACACTTTTAGTCATAGCTGGAGCTGTATTTGGAATAAGGTTTCACTATGCCTTCACATGTTTTATGCAAGACATCTCTTTGTGTTGATTTTCCATCTAGGGTTTTTATCACTTCCAAGATCAGTTCAAAATGCCTTGAGATTTGTGATAAGGTGACCAAATGAACCAGAGAGGCTTCACTAGTTCCCAAAGTGATGGATTCAACTGAAAAAGGATCTGTTGCCTGAAATCTGTATTTTTTTTAAAATTGTAGGTCAGTATTTCTGTTCAGACTAAGTGTGAGAAGTGGGAATGTGTTAGAAACATAGAAAGAACATGTGCTATTGTAACCTTCAAGTTCTCAGTTCTCAGTTCAGCATATTTTATAAAAACTGTTATGGAAATGCAACGGATGTTTGTTTATTTAAAACAATAACACATTCTTAAAGATAGTAAGAGTAGATGGGTGGGGAAGTCCCTTGAGGCTTGTTAACTATGAATATTCATGCTTACATCATCTATTACCTATGTACAGTTTCCTCCTCCTATTTTTCCTTGCCACAAGACCCCTGGGAGACAGGTGGGCTCAGGTGACTGACTGATTTGGAGTGTCCATGGCTAGGGGGAGCAATCCACCCAGGACAAAACCATTGATGGGGTTCGCACCAGCTCAGCCGAACCGGTAGCTAATATTTTGTTGCCCAAGCCCAGAATGGTCTTCCAGAAACGGCATCCACAAAGAGAACCAGTTGTTCAAATATTTGAATCCCACCACTGAACAAAACCCATATTAATGAATGGATAATGAGAAAATACCACTTTACAGGCAACTTATTCCTCATAGAAGGGTCAGCATGGAGGAGAAACTGCCAATACCTGGTGTGTGGAAAGAGCTTCAGGCTGAGCTGTTCCCCGAGTTCTGACAAAATTCACCCAGGAGAGAAACCCTATAAATGCATGGAGTGGGGAAAGAATTTCAAGATGAGTTGCTTCTAAAATAAGTTCTGTGGGGTAATTTTCCTTTTAACTGTATGAAACATGGAAATTTGGGGTTCCACTTCTAAGGCAGTGATTGATGGGCAAAAATATGATGCTATCAGATGGCTGAGGTGAAAATATAGCTGGGAGGATTGAGAGAGAGAGAGAGAAGAAAGGGAAGGCAAAGGATATGGGACAAGGCAAGGAGTGGGGTAATGAGGAGAAACTGATCTTTTAAAGATCAAGGCAACCTTATGGGATCCCTAAGAGTCAACTTACCAGAAAGCCAATAATGGAAAATAAGGTGGAAAGACTTTGAGGGTTTTCTGAGAGACTTTGGAATCCTAAATAGTAATAGTAGTAAAGTTGGAAGGGACCTTGGAGGTCATCTAGTCCAACCCCCTGAGGGGGGTGAAGCTGGGAAAGATGGAAACTGAGTTGTTTCACTGTGGCTAGAATTGTCTTAGGGTTTGGGGCTTTTTTAACTGTGTTCTCTTTATGAAACCTTATTTTCTTTCAAGGCCTTTAGCAAAGTTGATTTTCATTTAAATCCGGGAGTTGACCCATGGCCTTCTTGTATCTGTCTCATCTTGGTTGAGCTACTGGCTCCCCAAATCAGACCAGGGTGAATTTTATCTTCAATCCTCTTCAGTCTGATTGACTTGAATACCGATATGCCAAACCTGTCAGGAAGTTACAGGCTATAAATAAATGTCTACTACTGGAAATTCCTCACCAGAAGTCGGAAAGTCTGTTCAGCACTTCAGCCCAGAGAAGCTGTAACTGGAGGCTGTGAGAGAGGAAGCCATGAAGAAGATGGAACTTGATCTGGAGCTGAAATGAAGGGAGATTGCTGAGAAAGAGCACCTCAGGAGAAAGAGAAGGATCAACAAAACCAGTGAGAGAGTTGCAACACCATATCATCTTCACTTACTCTCTTCTGTCCAGTAGGACCCATAATCTGGGGGAACGGATATACCAAAGAACTATGAAACAGATGAGATCCAGACCACACTAATTATATTTGAAGATACCTGCCAAGCTTATACCACTATAAAGCCCAGAAAATGAACTCATATATCTCTTGTCTTGAAGAGTTGCTTAAGCCAAATATTGGTTGACATGTGTGCTGAGAAAAAGGAGGAAAACCAATAGTTTAAAAAACATAATATTTGTTTGTTTGTTTGTTTGTTTGCTTACTTATTTACCTACTTATTTACTAACTTATTATTAATATATTTGATGATTATCTTGAATTTTCATCTAACTAAAAAACTTCACATATTTATTTCTGTCAATTTTAATAAACTGTTGTCAAGCAATTCCAAAGGAGGCATATAAACCCAATAATAATGAATAATGAAAAGTTATGAGCCGAAAAACCATTTTACAGTTATTCTCCTGTTTTTGTAATTAGATGTCCTTTAGTGTTTAGATCTGGTCTCAGGATGATAATGTAGCACTTAGGAAAGAAGATGCAGCTCAATAGTCCAGCACCGGAGGCCAAGATGGAGAAGACCTGCACGGCCACCATATATTTTCCTTTAGTGCTCAGATAGGTGGGGAGGAAGGAAACCCAGACACTGCAGAAGACCAGCATGCTGAAGGTGATCAGCTTGGCTTCATTGAAAGCTCCAGGCAGGTTCCTGGCCAGGAAAGCCACAGTGAAGCAAATTGAAGCAAGGAAGCCCATGTAGCCAAGGACAACATAAAACATGGTGACAGAGCCTTCGTTGCATCGAAGGATAATCTCTCCAGGCTGGAAGTGCAGATCAGAGTCAGGAAATGGGGGAGAAACTCCCAACCACATGGCACAGATGAGAATTTGGACAGCAGAACAAGAAAGGATGATGGAGTTGGTCAAGCTCTTCCCCAAACATCTTTTCACTTTATTACCTGGTTTTGAGGCTAGGAATGCCAGCACTACTGTGATTGTTTTGGCCAACACAGAAGACACGGCTACTGAGAAGACAATGCTGAACACTGTTTGTCGGAGAAGGCAGGTGGCTTTCCTTGGTTGGCCAATGAAGAACAAGGAGGATAAGAAACAAAGCAGAAGGGAGACCAGGAGGATGAAGGAAAGGTCCTGGTTGTTGGCTTTGACAATAGGTGTTTCAAAGTATTTAATGAATATGAATAAAACAAAGCCTGTGATTAGGAACAAGATTAGAGCAAAGGAGATGAGGATGATGCTGAGATGTTCTTCATAGGACAGGAAGATTATTCTTTTGGGGATACACTGGATTCGGTTCTCAGTTGGATATTGATCATCTGGGCACTTGGTGCATTTTTTGGTATCTGGGAAAAGAAAGTAATATTTCTTTTATAGTCTTTCAAATTTCAAGAAAAACTTTGGCTAAGATGGAATATACTTACACTACAAGAACAAAAAATCCCCAATGCACACAACTATAAAAAGAACAGCAACAACATAAAATTAAAAGAAGAGCTATCTGGTGCTGCAAACTCCCTTCTCTGAGGTAATCTACCAGATTCTTATCCTGCACTGACCTTAACCTATCCCAAATAGTTGGCAGAAGAAGTAAGTCTCCAGAAGTTTAAGAGAATGGGGGGCCTATTCAATTTCAAGGGGGAGTAAGTCCAATAGGGCAGGAACTGCAACAGAAAAGGCAGGCTTCTGATGATCCATAGAGTGGGAATCTTTTAGGGAACACATCATTTGCATGCTAATTATATCTGCTCTGGTGGAACAAGCAGATATCCTGAAGCAGAGGAAACCCTGCAGATACCCTGTTTCTGTCTCATGGAGGGTTTGAAAGGTGAATTTAATTTAATTTAATTTTCTGGAAAGAAATTGGGATTCTGTGGAGCCTACATAGCAGGGATGTCCTATGGAAGAACACACGGAAACTCAACACTGTGCATGCCTTTGCATTCTGGACCAGTGTATAAATTTCAGGTGGTTTTCAAGAGCAACCCTGTGAGTATGGGATAAAAAGACAGAAACAGAAAACTGATGGCAGAAAAAATCCTATTCCTGCATTCAGTCTGCCCTTTGAGTTTTTTGTTTTCTTACTTATTTAATATTTTATTTCATTTTTTTAAAAAAAATTAAATGATGGACATATGTTTATCCCAAAACTATTTAAAATCAGTTACTGATGATTGACCGACAAACCATGCTCTCAATACACTGCTCCAAAAATACTGGACAGAGGATAAATTTGTCTAACATGGCTGGATCCATGGAGAACCACTTGAGATAGGTTGCCAAATTGACTATTTCAGGACAGGTTCTACAGCCCCCTTCACAAAAAAAAAAAAATCAATTGACTATCCTGAAATTGAGAGTGTCTCCTAACTATTAGGCCTTCTAGAAATTCCTTCAAATATGATTCTTCCAATGGTCCTGGGGATCTCCTGGTAACAGGGCCCCCTGTGCTGGTTGCATGGTTGGTAGCATCTTGATGTTCTCCTCTCTCGCTTTCTTAGCATTTATACCTCAATGTTTTAATTTTTATTATTGGTTTGATTGTATTCCACCAAGAGTCAGTTTGTGTGAAATAGCCATATAAACTTGATGAATAAATTTGAAAAAAAATATCTTAAGGAAGAGTTATTCATAAATAAATTCAACAGCAGGAACTGAGTGTGTTATCTGTATTTTTATCCTGTAAAAATGAGAAGATGAAGCAATATGTTTCCATATTCTCTTGATTTGGCAACCATTTTAAAGAGAATGAATTCAACATTGGAATCAAAAGATATTTAGTAGATTAATCTTTTATTAGTTCTCTGTTTCTCCCTTCTTTCTGCTCATTTTAATCCCAACACTGCATGTTAGAATTTTTTTCCTTTTAGGACCACAACTATATTCCCTTTTTTTTTTTTTTTGGTGTTATATCACACTACAGTAGTTAACAAGAAAGAAAATTGGAAAGATAAGAAAAGGAAATATCTACTTGATGATTTTATGCTGAATCCTCTGTTTGGTTTTCATTGTTCCTTTAACCCAACATTATTCCTTTAACCCAACATGGTTCCTTTAACCCTTTATTGTTCCTCCCAATTAGATATTGAAGCTTATAAGGATATATGATCTTACTAAAGATTAACTGATTAAATGAATGATTGATCGATGCATCTATCAGCCTGTAATGTAAAGTTGGTTTAGATAAATAAAACCCATTGATCTAAAATCATTCCTCAAGTTACAAAGAATACATATATTTCTAAGAAAGATAAATATGAATGGAAACATCCAAACTGGCAAATAAAAGAGAGATTTCCTACGCAATCTACAACATCCTTCTTTCTAGATATTTTTCTTATAAATCCCATTTAGGGAAGAAATTGGACACCATAAAAATTAAGAACAAAATAATCAAACTTAAATATGTCTTTAAGAGGCATATTGAACAAAGTTTCCCTGTGGTGTCACCCACCTTCCTGAGTGGAGATGGTCCCCTCTGGACAAGGAATGCAGTCGTAGCAGCAAACTGGCTCTCCTTCTCGAGCCTGCTTGAGAAATCCAGGATGGCATTTTCCCACACATTTAGACTGAGGCAGAGACTAAACAGAAAAAGAAGAAATGCCAAAGAAAATATGTCAGGGCTCACCATCCATGTAACATGGAGATAGACATGAACATTAGCCAAATCGTCTCTGGATGTCATGTAGGCAAATATGAAATCTCTGACCAGTTCCAGTTGGTTGCAGGACAGACAATTGCAGGCAGATACTTCATTCAGCTCCTCCCTTTTTCTTCTGACTTATCAGATTACAATAAAGTAGCTTTCTACTTAATGAAGTTTGGAGGGATGAAATTGAGAAAAGATTTAACCATTAAGTAGCAACTGGTGAGTTGCTCCTCCTAGTGGAATTAACATTCCTCCATTCTTCATACATGCTTTATTTTAAAATATAAAATCTAAAATACTAAATTTTAGAATAAACTCTATTGGAAAAATTAATTAAATTTTCATTGCATTGCATTTATTGAAATAGAATAAATAAATAAATGAAGATGAAGAAGAAACTTCTGACCAGTAGAATCTGGAAAGGATTCTTCTGGAATGCAGAAAACATTGCAAAGCTGCTTCCCTTTGAAAGCACTCCAAAATTATCTCCAGTTAAGATAAAAAGTAAAATTCCCTTATAAATAAGGGCTGTCAACCTTAAAGATATTCTTCATTCATAAATATATTTGTTCAGTTTATATGGCTGCCATGCTGGTGAACTAAAACTAAAACTGGCTAGTTTCTAAAACTATAGTGGGGTGAGATGAAGGTGAGGTCATGAGAATGTGTCCTTCAAAAAGGGTGAGTCAGGCATTTTTTGGTGCACCACAGGGGTCATGAGTGTGAGCTTGTGTGGAAGGGATATTCAACATAAGGTCCTTTCTGTTGAAAGAATATAATTAGGTGACACAATCTGTCAGGGAAATACACACTCATATTTATTATTAATTTGATTTGTAGCCTCTCAGTGTGTCCTAAGGCAGCTAACAATAAAGATAAACAGTTGCATTCAAGGAATTTTCAGATGAAGTGCACTCTTACAAGCCAGTGCCCAAATCTATGTAATATTTCCCTCAAAATTGTCCCTTATTATTTGTGATATCAAGATTTATTTTCAGCAAAGCGATGCTTCAGTACTTCAGTTTTCAAACCATTATCAAAAGTGAGATGGGCAACAAATAAATTTAATCTATCAATCCATAAATGAGCTCCCATCAAATCAGTCATTGTTATTTCATGTGAACTGAAAGCCTTGGACCTCCTTCCTAAATTCCACTATCCCCATTGCAGGTTAGAGAGAGGCAGCTATAAGCATGATCTCAGGTGATTAAAAACATCCCAGACTGTGGACCTGCAATTTTGGGAGACCCCTGACTCCAATCAAGGCAAGATGAAGCTTATTTAACAATTGGACCAACAGGATCTTCATCCAGTCTTGATTCCATTTCATTGGATTCAGTCCAAATCTGAACTCAGGGACTGGTCAACAGAATTGCCTTCACCTTTGATATATGAAGGCAAAAAACTAGTGAACCTGAAGCTATTAACACCAAAATCTCCAGCATATGAGGCCCTGTCTTCCTGTTTTATGGTGATACTAACCTGCCAAAAGGACACTAAATTGCAATAATTTGTGTCCTAAATAATAATCACCCCATATCGCATTTTGGCTCAGCTTACAACAGGATTCAGCATGACAGCATCAGAAGGGAAACCTTGGTCAATAGAACTGAAGCATGCTTATCTGCCTAAGAAAACTATAGAGGTTTTACTCCACATATTCAATTCTCAGTGAAAGTTACCCACTTTTTTGATTAGATTTAGCCCACTTGAAACGGCTTTGGAAAAAAGAGAAAAGAGATCAATATTTTCCCCACCTTGTTGAGCACCTTTAACTGTGACAAAGCATCTTGGTTGATTGTAAGTCTCTGTCTTTCAAAAGTGCCCAAAACCTTGTCGATGGGATCCTCCTTGGGGAGAACCACCCTACTCAAGATCCTCAGCTCTGCTGCTAGGTCTCCATTCTGATCCAAGTACATTTTTATCAGAGAAAGATTGTACAACTCCCTCTTCTTTAGAAATGGATGGAACTAGAATGGAAACATCCAGGAATTTAAAAGCAGAAATCTTGGTTTCTTATCACTTTTTACATTTGAATCTTTCTTCAATGGTTGTTTAACTTGCAAATATTGTGAGTTGGGAGAAAAACTGTACAAAAATTCAGCAATATTTCTAAATCATGTAGTATACTGATAAAACGTATATTGACAAAATGTAATTGACAAAAATTGTCAACCATATATAACAATCTAGCAAAGGTCACCAAGGAAGTAAACAAAATACACAAATAACTAGAGTATTCATAAACTCCTTGCAAACAATAGGGTGATTACCAGAAAGCAAGGATTTCTTTAGAGGAAAGTTTAGAGGAGATAGGAAAAATGACCAGATGAAGTACCGTAATTCTACTTGTAAGGCTATATTAACAAAATCTTTCAGTCTGAAAGTACAAATCTTTCACCATCTCTTTTGACAGTCAAAAAATTTAGAAAGGACTTTTTCTGAGTTCCTTTCTCTGCTTGTTGTACAGCTGTGGGTGATCCCTACACCCAAACCATCTTATCTGATGCTTCCCTGCATCTCTTTCTCTGGTCCTCCAAACTCATGTACAAGTATCATTATACTTCCTGAACAGATTTTGTGGATGCTGGGTGTTAAGTCCTTGGAAGAATCAGAGGGCTGGAGACTCATCCTGCAACAACTCAGCTCTTTATTCACTCTGTAATCACCAACAGACACTAAGAGGCTCGCAGGCCTCTTAAATATGCCCAGATCCCCGGGCAAAACTGAAACAGCTGATAGGTGTGATTTCGCGCCTCGAGTATGTGTGCGAGGCTGTCGCCGTGCTGTCTGGTCCCAGGCAGCTTGCAGCAATCACGGGACCATTGCAACATCCCGAGCCTGCTTCTGCACCCCTTCCCCCCAGATGAAACATTTCTGCACACATATGTGACCTCTCTGACAGGACGTGTTCCAGATTCCATCACTCCACTGCATGGACTGTACATGCTAACGTTGCTAATGGTCACACCCTTGTATTGTACTGTGCTATCATTAGGGAATAATTGTACCTCACTCTCCCATGACAGCACCAACCCAATGGGTACAACTGCAATTCATTTCCCTTGACTTGACAGCCTGTTCCAATGCCCCTTAAGGTATTTATGTGGGTGATGGACATGTTGCGACCTTCTCAGACCTGGGGAACACCCTTGTCCAACAAATACATGGAATGTGTAATCTGTTATGTTAAGTGGGGCACACGCCCTATCATTTTGGGAATAAAGGTATCGGAAACAAAAAAAAAAACAATTAATACAAGACTGCCCCATTACTTGTGGGCCCTCAGCAGTTTCCCAAAACTGGTCTGCAGGTTAACATATTCCCTCAGGTATTTTGGTGGGTATCGGGTCCTTTGCTACCTTCTCGGACCTGGTGAGGGTGCAGGGCTCACTTGCTCACCTGCTAGGCTAGGTAAGCCCAGATGTTGCTGCCCTACATTTCCAAATGCCATTGGAGCTGTTGCCCGGCCCGTCTGCTCGCCCACCAGGCTCAGCAGGCCAGGACTTTGTTGCCCCTCGTACCTGGTCGACCTGCCCCCCAGCTGGCTGGCTGGACCTTCTATGTCCCAGCCAGCATACCTTGGAGGAGGAGTAGTTCCCAGGTCCACAATGGACCTTCCATGGGAGCCCTGTCCCTAGGCCCCGGGGCCAGCCGATGCTGAGTTCTGGGCATCAGAGCCACCCCTGTGCTCAGGAGCTTTTCCACCTGTGCCTGAGGTGCCGGAATCAGGAGTTGCCTCTCTGGCCACCCCTCTCCCTGTTGACCTCCTTTGTGAGGTAGTTGCCGGGACGTACCCTCGGCCTTTGCTGGAATTCCTGATCACTGTTCCCTTGTGAAATATGAGGATACCCCCTGTCAAACTCCCTGTCTGGAGTGTTATCTGTTGAAGGTGAGTAATGTGGACACCCCCGGTATGTCTCCCTGTGGGTAAGTGGGGAAACCCCCTATCCCTTGAATCTTCATACTGCATATTATCATCCCCCTCCCCCTCCCAGAACAGAGCCAGGAGCGGAAGAGTGAGAGTCCAATCTCCAACGCAGCTGATCAATGTGTCTGCAAATGACACGGCTGTCACCCACTGTCACTTCATACGACAATGGCGCCGAGGTCTTGCAGACTGTCACCCAGAGATGACCAGGCCCATAGTTATGTGCCCAGACCGGATCACCCACTTGGAGTCTCCTAGGTGCCCGCGGTTGTGACACCTGTGAAGCCACCCGGTCAGGATGCAGCCTGTCCAGCTTCGTTATGAGGCGGCGACCCCAGCGGAGTTCAGCAGGGCTCTTTTCTGTGGCAGTGCATGGTGTGGTGCGGTGTGCAAGAAGGAAATCTGCTAACCTGTGATGCCAGTTACCATAAGCCAATCTCTTGAGAGCATCTTTGGTAGTGCGCACCATTCTCTCAGCTATTCCGTTGGAGGACGGGTGGAAAGGAGCCGACGTCGCGTGCCGGATCATGTTGGCTTGCAGGAAAGCCTGGAACTCAGAAGAAGTAAATTGGGGACCATTGTCTGAAACCAGCACATCTGGAAGGCCGTGTGATGCAAAAATGCCTCTCAACACCTGGATGGTCCTGGCGGTAGTGGTGGAGGAAACAGGAACAACCTCTAGCCATTTGGAATGGCTGTCAACAACAATGAGGAAGAATTGCCCCTGAAAGGACCCAGCGTAATCTATATGCACCCTGGACCAAGGAAATAAAGTTTCCTCCCACCTGTGCACTGGGGCCTGAGGCATTTCAGGCCGAGACTGTTGACATGCTTGGCACCCATGAACCTGGGCCTTGATGGCTTTATCGAGTCCAGGCCACCAAAGATGGCTGCGCGCAAGCGCTTTCATCCTTACTATACCAGGATGTCCCTCATGCAGAGAACACAAGATTCTAGGCCTCAATGAGATAGGGATCACAACCCTGCTACCCCATAACAGGCAACCCTTGAAAGTGGAAAACTCATGCTTCTTTTTCCAGAAACTCTCAAACTCCATGTCAGGGCATTTGTCAGGCCACCCTGAGAGCACCCATGACAGCACGTGTGTAAGCGTGTGATCAGTGGCGGTTTCTGCAGCCCCATCCCTAGCATTGAGGGGACACTCTGATAATTCCTGAATGGACAGAATATGAACAGCAGGAGCAGGAGCAGGCTCCAATTGCTGCAGGGGCAACCTACTCAGGCCATCAGCATGACCCATATCCTTACCTGGTTTGTGAATTAAAGTAAAGTCATACGCTGACAGAAAAATGGACCATCTCCGCATACGAGGAGAAGTGATATGTGGGGTCTGTTTGTTTATAGTAAACAATCCCAAGAGAGGCTTATGGTCCGTAAAGACCGTAAATTTGCGGCCATATAAGAAATCATAAAATTTCTTAATGCCGGCCATTATGGCCAGACCCTCTCTGTCAATCTGAGCATAATTGCGCTCAGCAGAAGACAGGGTCCTGGAATAATAAGCTATAGGGACCTGAGTCCCATCAGCCTTCAGATGGCTGAGTACTGCTCCTACCCCGAAAGGAGATGCATCACAGGCTATGCACACAGGCAGCTGCTCATTGAAATGAGCTAAGACAGTATTGCAAGGCCTTAACCTCATTGAAACTCTTTTCATGGATCTTAGTCCACTGCCACGGAGCCTGTTTGTCCAAAAGCCTATGTAATGGCTCCGTCATAGCAGCCTTGTGAGGTAGGAAGGCATGATAAAAATTTAAGAGACCCAGGAAGGCTTGCAATTCACCCTTGGATTTAGGGCTAGGGGCCTCTTGTATAGCTCGCAGTTTGCCTTCAGCAGGGTGGATACCCTGGGCATCTATTCTAAATCCCAAGAATTCAGTGGAATTGACTCCAATTTTGCATTTTTTCCTTTTCAAGTTTAAGGCCTGCTTTTCTGAAACGAAGCAAGACAGCTCTTAATCTCTCTGCTAGCATTTGAGGTGACTCCCCAGCAATGAGGACATCATCAAAGTAGGGGCAGACCCCTGGAATCCCACACAGTGTGCTTTCCATGACGCTTTGGAATATGCCAGGGTCTACACTAACCCCAAATTGCAGTCTCTTTACCTTAAATGCCCCTCTGTGAGTGACTATAGTTTGTGCTTCTGCAGCTGCCTCATCAACAGGCAACTGTTGGTAGGCCTGTGCCAGGTCAAGCTTTGCAAAGATGCGGCCCCCCTTAAGGGATGCCAGAATGTGACTTACCACTGGAACTGGACAAGCATGCTGTTGTAAAGCCTTATTTAGTGTACATTTATAATCTGCACAAATATGTATTTCCCCATTAGCCTTTAGAGGCGTTCCATGGGGGTTTCCCATGGAATCTACAGGTTCTTTTTTTTTTTTTTTTTTTTTTTTTATTAAAAGTTTTATAAATTTTACAAGAAAAACAAGGACAATACAGAACAAAAAACAACATATACAAAGAAAAAAAAAGTTAAACAATACATATATAAAAAAAAAAAAAAACCCCACCCCACACCCCTC